>NC_090257.1:727200-734700 GCF_037325665.1 Littorina saxatilis | reverse complement strand
ACTACATGCAACACACAAAACTGAACCAAAGTTCAGCAACGGCAGCGTTTCCTAACAGACACATGCCAACACTCAACAGTCTCAAAACTCTTTGCGTGTTGGCATTTGTTTGCTGGCTTAATGTCGTAAGTGATACCTAAGTCAATGTGAAAAACATAATTCATTGCAAAATATTTCTCTTCAGCAGCACAAGAAACAACCCATGCTGTAGATTGTTGACATTTGTGACCCTCCACCACGGAATGAGTCGCATGTCACCTTTGCATGATTTTCATATTTTTACATTTTTCTAAAGAATTTTTTATGCTCTATCCAGTGGTGAAAACCGTTTTAGTTTGAGTTGTAAGCCTGTGATTAAGGTGACCCTCACACTGCTACCAGACACTCCCCGGACTTATATTAAGCCTAGCGCAGAACCGCGCGAGGTGACATGCGACTCATTTCGTGGTGGAGGGTCACATTTATCCAAATGGAATGATGCCTAAAGCCCATGTCAAATTGTGGGCAGATCTACTGTTATAGGCATGATTACCTTCATGAAAAGGAATGCATACAATTCTACCAACTTTGTTCAGTACCTGTTTGTTCCGTAGCAGGCAAAACAAACGCGCCACGGTCGCGCCCACTGTTGCCAGTGATTTTTTTTGTCGTTTTCAAACTTCTGTTAAGCCAAAAAGAAAAATATGTCTGTTTCCGGTAACATCGCCGAAAAAAATAGGGTCGGTCGGTCGTTTTTTTATATATTTTTTTTTCATTTTCATTTCATTTTCATTTTCATTACTTTACTGTCCAATCCCTGGGAAATTCGGGTCGCTTCCTCCCAGTGGAAAGCTAGCAGCAACGGAGTCGCGCTACCCAGGTGTCTGTGTTTATTATTATCATTTTTGTTTACCTTTTCTTTTTTTTTTAAACGCTTCCTTAGTTTACTTACAATTATTTAGCACATGTTTTTGACCTAGATATATTGAAAGTAAATAAAGTATACTTGACTTCATATTTTTTTTAGTTTTTTGGGTTTTTGGTTTTTTTGGTGCGAAAAGCGAAAAAAAATTTTAGGGTCGGCGCTTAAAAATAGGGTCGGTCGGGTTACCGGAAACAGACATATTTTTCTTTTTGGCCTTAAATATAAACCACATAAGGTACATCGAAACAAAAAACAGATTCGTGGAGGATATTTTACTGGCTGTACAATAAGTGCATACTTTTTAATTGCAATCTTTTTTTTACCTCTTCAAAAACTGGGCAATACGGGGATGGGGTGAAATAAGTCGTTACCGCAGGCAAACGTGTCACTTTGACACGCTACACAAATCGTAAAAATGCACGTTTTGTCAACCAGGTAAAGACAGTCGTAGAGGAAATTCATCCCTCTTTGTGATCATTACATTGGAAGTATCCTCCACTTCTACTCACGCAAACTGATTTCAGGACTGCAGGCCCTGAGTTGTGGGTCAAAGATCAAGCCTGTGGTGCAGTTGCGAATGTCCACTGTGCGTCCAGCGTCGCACATGATGTGGTTGGGGGTCAGCACATACCCCGGGTAGGCGTTGTACCCGTTAGGAAGACCCAGGCAGCTGGCCTGACACGGTATACACTCTGACCGGTCAAGGCAATGACCGATCATGTAGTCACCTGAAAACGAACCACGACCATTTTTTTTTTAGACAGATTCACAAATTATTATTAGTATTATAAGTACGTTATTTATTCCGTAATCTTGGTTCACACGTGAGATCAGTATTTTGTCGGTCTTTTTATTAGTCATGGTGTGTTGTTTCGTGTATAAAGTTCCGGGACGTTTCCCCGGACAATTATTTTTTTAATTATTATTATTTTTTTACAAGATTTGAATTAAGCTACATGCTGAAAACTGTAAGCTTTTCAAGTCCTTCATAGACGCTGATAACAATTGCTTGTCCGCTTGTTCCTGACTTATCACTTTGACTGAGGACCCTTATTTCTGGAGAGGAAAAAACAAGGACTTACACGGTTGAATCGGTTCCTCCCTTTCACCGCAAGTGACGACATCAAAACTTGTGCACATGGTTGTGTTGACGTCATACAAAAGTGGGTACCTGCACTCGAACTGTTTTGCCCTGAGCCCTGTGTGCCACGTGGTCTGTGCGCAATCAAAATGGCGGGCACAGTGATAGGGATCAGGGAAGACAGCGGTGGGTGTTTGGTTGCAGAACGCAGCGATTGAATCTGTTAAAGACAAAACGGTGTTAGAAATCTGAAACATATCTAGACTACTAACAATTACACATTAACATGCTTCCATTTGAAACTTCGAGGTCTTCATCGGGGGCTTCAATTATACTTTGGGAGGGCGTCAATCCACGATCAAGACCGAGAAGTTTCAAATGGAAGCATGTTAATGTTATTGTAATTCAATCTGACGACGATCTCTTTCCTGCTTTCATGCGATGGTAAACAGACAGAATTTGTTCTGTTCTGTTCACACACTACTTTCAGTCCACCTACCTGCAAGGGTCAAGTCCCAAGAAATATGTCTCTGTATTCCTATCTTATCACTCTTCTCCTGTTTTGTTTTGTTTCACATACATTTTCCCTTCTTTTATGACTGGTTTCTGGACAGCAAACTCTAAAACAAATTCTTTTCATCACAAAAGCGATCTTTGGAACGTAGTGCGGAAGAATTCATGCATCCACTTACGTCACGTATTCGACGTCATCACTTCGCATACCGTATGGTCTCGGTATTTCGTTGGCATTCATAATTATTTCCTACTTGTAAAATGACCCTTAAAGCTAACCGAGACTAGTTGAGGTTGTATCAATGCGCCTCGCCAGCAGGTGGTTAATGGATGTTTTAGCGAGTGGTTATCAACAATTAATGACCGGTAATTTTTTAATGAGTTGGGGCATTCTGACCAATCACAGGATCTGTTTCATGAAAACGCAAACTTGATTGAATTACAATACAACATAAACACTACAAAACATCAATCACTTACACATTAACATGGTTTCATTTGAAATTTCGAGGTCGTCATCGTGGATTGACGCCCGACCAAAGCTAATTGAAGCAATTAGACTTTGGGAGGGCGTCAATCCACGATCAAGACCGAGAAGTTTCAAATGGAAGCACGTTAATGTTATTGTAATTCAATCTGACGACGATCTCTTTCCTGCTTTCATGCGATGGTAAACAGACAGAATTTGTTCTGTTCTGTTCACACACTACTTTCAGTCCACCTACCTGCAAGGGTCAAGTCCCAAGAAATATGTCTCTGTATTCCTATCGTATCACTCTGCTCCTGTTTTGTTTTCTTTCACATACATTTTCCCTTCTTTTTTGACGGGTTTCTGGACAGCAAACTCTAAAATAAATTCTTTTCATCACAAAAGCGATCTTTGGAATTGACTGACGTAGTCCGGAAGAATTCATGCATCAACTTACGTCACGTATTCCACGTCATCACTTTGCATACCTTATGGTCTCGGTATTTCGTTGGCCTTCATATTTCCTACTTGTAAAAATAATGACCCTCAAAGCTAACCGAGACTAGTTGAGGTTGTATCAATGCGCCTCGCCAGCAGGTGGTTAATGGCTTTTTTAGCGAGTGGTTATCGACAATTATTCCCCCGTCTGCTTCTTTCTCTCTGTAAACGTGTAGGGCTAGTTATTTTTCTGTAACTTACCCAACAACCAAAATCACTTACCCAACAACGGGCCTGAATCCTCGATAGCTCACAGGTTGATGAGTTAGACTTTAACTAAGGGAACTACTTTTGCGATTGAAAAGTTCCGAATGCTCTAATGTACGAAATATACATCTCTAGACCAAACAATACAAACATACTGCATTTAAACTGGCAACTACAGGCTTGGACACATTAATCTCCATATAAAATCCATGAGTTTGGTTGTTTTCTAAATCCAAATCTAACGATCAGTGCAGAGAAACTCGCTTTAGATCTCTTATGGGTGCAAGCAAACTCCCAAGGCAAGTAACTCTCGTACTCTGCCTAGCGACAAGAGTGGTTCCCCTTCCAAATTTTCTGAACTGAGTTGCTTGGACAAAAGACTGCAATCCGACGGTTAGTTTTCGACAATATTTCATTTTATAAACAGATCACACGCAACCAAGTGCACACATCTCATCAATTTAAAGAACATACAGCGGTTTCATACATTATTTTGCCCCAGAAAACTGAACTTCATACAGTTTTTAACGTTGTAACACGGGTGCAAAAGTTCGTCTGCTGGTCCCATTCGAAGAAAGAACATTTCCTGAGCGATACCAAAACATGAACAGAACACACACTATCTGCCTTTACCGCCACAGCAGAATAACAACATAACTGTGTACTTGATTTTAGTCCAAAACAGGGAAACTGACAAGAAGTGTTGACAGAATTGAATGATTTTCCCTGAACTATACAACCGCGCATTATTCAATCGCCTGCGCAGGTAGACTGGTTGCGTGAATCGGATTCGATCAAACTTTCGCACAAAAACTCCTCTTTTCTTTGAATAACTGAAGAAAGGAGGAATAAAGAGGTGAAGCTCGCATTGTTCATGATCCGCTAACATCGACCATTATTTTTAATAATCACTGAGACTCGGCATGTAACCTCTACTTAATGACCGGTAATTTTTAATAAGTTGGGGCATTCTGACCAATCACAGGATCTGTTTCATTAAAACGCCAACTTGATTGAATTACAATATTGAATGATGTGTGGAAACAAATTCAGAAATTAGTTTAGGTACACACACAAATGTTTGTTTTCGATGTTGATCACCAGGCCCATAAAAATAAAAATAATAGGGTCGGTAGGTTGATTTGTTTATTTTATTTTGTTTGTATTTTTTGTTTAATTGAAGTTTCTTTTCCATTTACACAGGCATATGTGGGGTTTATTTTATTGGATAGAAGTCGCACGAACTGTGTACATGTCCTCTGGATGTGATAGAGGATGAACTTTTCTTACAAAGTCTGTAAAATCGAGTTTTGTCCTTTAAAAAAAACAATTGGTCGAAGAAAAAAATGTTTTCGGGTCCGGGGAAAAAAGGGTCGGTTGTGGAATCTGAAAGAGGGAACTTTTTGGGGAGTCATTCTTTATTTCTGTGAGTAAGGTGAAATAAGAAGCAACACGAAATGGCTTGTTTACATTGGGCATGGGATTCTGTCATAAATGTTTTTAAAAGAACATTTTACAATGTAGTTTGTTTGTAGGAACGTTGATGACGCTCACATTATAATTTAATTGTCAATTAACACGCACAGAATAAACGTCCGAGAAAGTTTGTTATTCTTTAAAAGCGTGTCTCATTGGACATACAAACAGAGATTACTTCAATATGTAATACATTCTGAAGTTCATAAGGATAACGTTATTATAATTAAGTCAGAAACCTGATAGTAAAATAACAAATAAGGCTGATAAAACCGGTGTATGTGTGTGTGTGTGTGTGTGTGTGTGTGTGTGTGTGTGTGTGTGTGTGTGTGTGTGTGTGTGTGTGTGTGTGTGTGTGTGTGTGTGTGTGTGTGTGTGTGTGTGTGCGTGCGTCTGTGTGTGTGTGTGTGTGTGTGTGTGTGTGTGTGAGTCTGTGTGTGTGTGTGTGTGTGTGTGTGCGTGCGTGTGCGTGCGTCTGTGTGTGTGTGTGTATGTGTGTGTGTGTGTGTGTGTGTGTGTGTGTGTGTGTGTGTGTGTGTGTGTGTGAGTCTGTGTCTCTGTGTGTGTGTCTGTGTCTGTCTCTGTGTATGTGTGTTTCTTCTGTTTTAATGCAGTTTTAAAAGTGCACAAAAAATATAATTTGGCAAATGAAAAATGTCTTTTCTTGTCAAAAGGACTCCCCTTGTCACGTCAGTTCAGACAGGGTTGTTCCCCTTGTTACTTATAATAGGACTCGGATTGACACATGGACAGATTGGCGAGCTTTCACCGACAGGGTCAGACCGTCATGACTTCCTGTCACATGCACGTGCTCATCCGGAACTGCACCGCAGATACTTTCACGGGCTATTAATTGGGATTAACCTTACCATTGTTTTGACTGCCTGGGGTGGTTTGAGTGACATCAGTATATGTCGCACTCATTTAAACTGTCAGAATTGAGATTGAAATCTTTTATCTTTGATGCCAAGAGTCTCAACAACGACACAGATGCGACGTGTATTTTTGGACGTTGGATTTCTTTACCTCTGATGCCAATTAATGTCAAAAAGACAACAGACACGTAGCTTAGGCGTTTCCGTCGTCAGCTGTCCTTTGATATAGATTGACGTTATAAAAATGTTCATCTCTGATACCAAGAAGTTTAACAACGACACAAATAGTCTTAAAAACGACACAAATAGTCTTAACAACGACACAAAGAGTCTTAACAACGACACAAAGCGTCTTAACAACGACACAAAGAGTCTTAACAACGACATAAAGAGGCTTAACAACGACACAAAGAGTCTTAACAACGACACCAAGTCTTAACAACGACACAAAGAGTCTTAACAACGACATAAAGAGGCTTAACAACGACACAAAGAGTCTTAACAACGACATAAAGAGGCTTAACAACGACACAAAGAGTCTTAACAACGACACAAAGAGGCTTAACAACGACACAAAGAGGCTTAACAACGACACAAAGAGTCTTAACAACGACACAAAGAGGCTTAACAACGACACAAAGAGGCTTAACAACGACACAAAGAGTCTTAACAACGACACAAAGACGACTTGTACATTTCCGTCAACGTCTTAAACTTTAAGACTCTGGATTGCCAACTAAGTAATTCTGATGTCATGATTCTTTGAAACTCTACAATGCAAAATGCAGTAACACTAACAGGAAACTATAGATTCTCACCATCTCTGATGCCAAAAATACACTGCCGTAGGGTGGGGTCAAAAAGTTGCCCAGTTCTGTCACATTTGGCTTGCCGTAGCACCGCGCCATTTTGACAGACGACGTAGTGTTCTGAGAAGGGTCGCTTAGGATCCAGGTAATCCCCGCTAGCAGAATTCTGACACTGAGACACGGAGGTGCATCCCCCTTTGTAATCACCTGAAAAGAATCAAGGGTCAGTTCAAACCGTGTTGAACCCTTTCTTTCCATTTTGAGACTATTTTCACCCAAACCCAAAGAGACGTCTGCCGCCCAGTCTTAACCTTTTCTGGAGAAACTCACGAAGCAATGACAGACAGACACTGACAAAAACGACGCAAAGTGGACAATAAAGGTGTAAAACAAAACAAATCGATATTGATGTTCTGTGTCTTAGAGACAGAGAGAGAGACAGAGAGAAAGAGAGAGAGAGAGAGAGAGAGAGGGAGACAGACAGACAGACGGACAGACGGACAGACGGACAGAGTGAAACCTATACATCCCCGACTATACGGGGTGTAAAAAGCAATCTTACAAGATGTCCGCGGCACAGGCCTGGTCCCACACAAGACAGTCAGACAGACAGACAGACGGACAGACAGACAGACGGACAGACGGACAGAGTGAAACCTATACATCCC
>NC_090257.1:712200-724700 GCF_037325665.1 Littorina saxatilis | reverse complement strand
GAAAACGACGAAAAAGTCCCACACAGAATTGTCCGCGAGAGTGACGTGTTTCTTTTGCCGGATAGTGTACTGCCAAGGACTGCGCGACCTCTGAATCAGAATCAAACAATTTGCCACGGTTGCTAGTCTCTTCCTGGCGCTTTGGCCGCCTTTTTGAAATGACTCAGTGTCTAAGGGAGAGCATTGTCTAAGGGAGAGCATTCACCCGTACAGTTTGTCACCTGCTCATGACTCATTTGACGCCTTAAAATTACTTGTCATGTAGATTACGCCTGTCACACAATAGCCTTCACGAGAACAAGGCTCCGTACGTGCGAGTTGAATTGGACAGCTAACCCATTTGCATTGACGGACACATGTACCAGCGCTTGCTTTTCCAGACTCACCTTTTATTTACAGGGGTATGAGTCATACAATAACATGCAATACAATAACATGCAATACAATAACATGCAATACAATAACATGCAATACAATAACATGCAATACAACACATTAAAGTCAATTGCTATGCAGAAAAATACAGGAGACTTGAACTTTCAGGCCTTTCAAAAATTCGGGGTTGGGCCTGAATTTGTTCAATGGGTGACTGTGTTAATGAACGACACGGTTAGTTCAGTGCAGTATTGTGGATGGTTGTCTGATTTTTTTTATGTGAAAGCCGGGATTCGTCAAGGGTGCCCGTTTTCATGTTTGGCCTTTGTACTGGCCATTGAATTGTTGGCATCAAAAATAAGACAGTGTAGACGTATTAAAGGAATCTCGTTATGGAACAATGTTGATATTGCAACTGTTATTAAAATTGCTCTGTATGCAGACGATATCACCCTTTTTTTAAAGGATGAGATTGATATGTATTATGCACTTGAAATAATGAATGACTTTTCTAGCTTTTCAGGCTTAAGGATACATAAGAGAAAGTCTGAGGCGATGTGGTTGGGTAGTAGAAAACGTTGTGATGAAACATTTTATAATTTTGTTTGGAAGAAAAAGTTGAAGATTTTGGGTGTATATTTTTGTAATGATAAGAGTGCTTCTTTGGTAGAAGATAACTGGACTGGAAGAATAAGGAATATTAAGCGATTGATTTGTGCATGGGAGAAGCGAAATTTGAGCATTGTAGGGAAAATATGTATTGTGAAAACGTTTTTAATCTCACAATTTGTGCATATTATGCAAACGTTTGTATTACCTGACTGTGTTTTGAATGAAGTCAATACCTTATTGTTTAGATTTTTGTGGCGAAAAAGAGATTGTAATCGGAAGGCCTTTGAAAAGGTGAAAAGAAGCGTTTTATGTTTTGAAATTGAAAAAGGTGGTTTAAAAATGATCGATATTAGGCAAATTCAAATTTCCTTTTTATTACAATGGGTTTCACAACTGACTACATCAGATGAAAATGATAATTGGAGTTTCACTCCAAAGATGATGTATTTGCGTTTTGGAAATGAATGTTTCTTATCGAATGTAAACAGTGTATAAGATTTAAAGGGTTAGACTACTAGTGAAATCACACTTTTGGAAAGCAGTATTAAAATATTGGCTGGATAATAACCACTACGATCGTGGGACAGTCGGGCCGACTTTATTATGGAATAATGCATGCATAACGTATAGTGGCAAAGTTTTATTTTTTGAAAGTTGGATACAACGAGGTGTATTGGTATTAACTGACATTGTACGTTCGGGAGACATATTATCATATCAAGACATATGTGATTTGATTGGATATTCGCCAAACCGAATTCTTGAATATAATGTTGTAAAAGCTGCTGTGTCATTATTTATGAGGAAAAATGTTGTAAATATGACTGATGATGTTTGTATTACCTTACCACTCTTTAACGGCAAAAATGTGTTAAGTGCCAGAGAATATAGGAAAGAGATTATTAATATGAAAACAGATGTACCATGTTCCGGAGGATTTTGGAAGAGAAAGTTTAATGTAGAAATTGATGAACGATCTTGGATAGTTGCCTATCAGTCAACACAAGAGACTAGATTAAGAGTTTTACACTGGAAAATTATGCACAACATTTATCCGACCAACATTCTCCTGTGTAAAATGAAAGTAACGGAAACTAATAAATGTAATTACTGTTGTGATGTAACTGATTTCATTGAACACTTCTTTTTTGAATGCCCGGTTGTATACAAATTCTGGAAGTTTATTGAAGAATTTATTTTTCGTACTTTAGAAATTAAGATTGTTTTGAAAGTTAGTGATGTTTTATTTGGTATGCATTTTGTAATGGTGAAAAAGGCAACTATGTATAAATTGAACCACATTATCTTAATCGGAAAGATGTGCGTTAGTATATATAAAAAAACAAATTCGTTTTTACCGTTGGAAAGTATTTTTAATAGGCAGTTACAGATAAGAAGCATTTTTGTTTGAGTGTTCGAAGAACAAAACGTTAAAAAAGTTAGATTGTTGTACTCGATAAGTTGTATTTAATTCATTGTATGAGATATTGTTAATTGTTGTTATTTATTTGAATAAAAAATGTTGAAGAAAAGAAAAAAAAAACAAAAAAAAACCAAAACATGCAATACAATAACATGCAATACAATAACATGCAATACAATAACATGCAATACAATAACATGCAATACAAAAACATGCATTACAACACATTAAAGTCAATTGCTATGCAGAAAAATACAGGAGACTTGAACTCCGAGAGTATAGTACAACATAATGAAATACAAAACAACAGGATACGTTAATCTAATCGAATCTAATCGTTTCTGACAGGCATGCAATTCGCTGAAAGTTACGAAAAAGTGCCCTGGGCTGGAATGAAAATACCTCTGCTCTACACAGCGTCTTCATTCTAGCTCAAATCTAAAATGAAAGCCCTTTTTTCGACCGCAGAATTGGCAAATTACAAAATTAATTTATTACAAAAATCCCAAAGTGTCTGAGTGCAGGGATTAACTTATCCCGTTTAAAAGGCTGCTCAGCTCGCAAATGCTGAAGCCGAACCCTAACCCTGTTTTCACGGGAAAGATTGTGCCTTTAAACACCACACACATCGAAATAGCTAGGACTACTACAAGTATCGTAATTATGATCATTACTGTAACCCAAAAAGCGGACAAACACTCAAGTCCTTAATGGCAAAAAACCGTAGGACTTTTAATATCAATTTTACTGCTATTACTGTAACCATGCACAATATTGGTTTACATTTTTAATATCGTATCTAAGCCCCCTTGGCCCAAAACATTTAAAATCTTGTGAAAAACTTGTCAAAACTTGTAAGCAATCTCAATCAAAAACAAGAATTGTAGGTTATTGGAATGTTTAATTATTCACAAAACAAAAAGTTACATTTACAATGAATGTACAGTGAATGCAGCGGGTTTTTTGGTCAATAATGAAACGTTCCAATAACCTGCACTTTACTTGTTTTGATTCTGAATTGTTGAACGTTAGCAGTCTATCTGGTTTTGGGCGGGCCTAGAGCCCGTTGACAGCCACGCCTAGAGCAGGTTGACAGCCAGGCCTAGAGCCCGTTGACAGCCAGGCCTAGAGCCCGTTGACAGCCAGGCCTAGAGCCCGTTGACAGCCAGGCCTAGAGCCCGTTGACAGCCAGGCCTAGAGCCCGTTGACAGCCAGGCCTGGAGCCCGTTGACAGCCAGGCCTGGAGCCCGTTGACAGCCAGGCCTAGAGCCCGTTGACAGCCAGGCCTGGAGCCCGTTGACAGCCAGGCCTGGAGCCCGTTGACAGCCAGGCCTAGAGCCCGTTGACAGCCAGGCCTAGAGCCCGTTGACAGCCAGGCCTAGAGCCCGTTGACAGCCAGGCCTAGAGCCCGTTGACAGCCAGGCCTAGAGCCCGTTGACAGCCAGATTATGAGGAGAAAATGGGGCTGGATTGGACACACCCTCAGGAAACCAACATCCAGCATCACCCGCCAGGCTCTCACTTGAAACCCGCAGGGAAAAAGAAAGAGAGGGAGGCCAAGAAACAGCTGGAGGCGGGACACAGAGGCAGAACTGAAGAGGCAAGGCAACAGCTGGACAGAAGCGGAGAGAACAGCCCAGAGCAGGGTGCGATGGGGAAATGTCGTCAATGACCTATGCTCCGCTGGGGGCAAAGGGCCTAAGTAAGTCTATCTGTTTGGGAATTTGTAAGCAATCAACTCACCCTTCGGCGCCTCGCATCCAGTGTATCCAGTAACACACTGTCCAGCTTGGTGGTCGTACTTTTCCCCGGCCGGACAAGCTACCCACATGGCTTTGGACATGCCGCCAGGCCCACCAGGCTCGCATCTTATGAAACCTTCACAGTCCCAGGGCGCGGCAATGGCTGGGGCGTTGGAGATGCACAGAGAATCGTACGGAGGATGGTGACCCGGTGCCAAAGAGTCCGCAGATTGTGGGAGGATTGTGAAGAAAAGGACGAAGAGGAGGGGGATGGATACTGGTTTTTGGAGAAGGGGGATGGACGGAAAATGGTGAAGAAGGGGGATGGATGGGTTTTTTTGGAAGAGGGAGAGTTTTCTTTTCGTGGATGGCATAATGGCGGGTGATTTCGGGATGGACGGTTGGGAGCTGCTGTTGGAGTGTTGGCGAAGAACTTTGGATTTCATTCTGAAAGTAACACAAAGAGCTCAAATTAGTCAAATGTGTAATACTGATTTTCGTTTGACATGCTGGAACCAGTGTTAGCGTGAAGTGGAAAAGTCCTAAATTGTATTTCTGTTTTTGGTAATTTTGGGTAATTTTCTTATCCCATTGCTGAGAAATTCAGGTCGCTTCCTCCAAGAGGAAAGCTATCAGAAACAAAAATCGCACTACATTTGACATCATGACGCACGTTAAAGATCCCATACTCACCGGTATTCAATGTTGGTCTTTGGTATGCGACTACACATACATTCGATATATTAATAATACCTCGATCGGAAAAAGGCATGTGGTTCGACTGCTCATGTAGCAGTGTCTTATAAAATTGGTCACATTCGTGCCAACGCCAATTCGGCAACAGAACAAGAAGAATAACACACACAGAAATTAGAACAAGAAGAATAACACACACGGAAATTAGAACAAGAAGAAGCAGAAGAATGGAAGTATTATCGGCTTGACGTGACGTATGAAAAATAACCGTTGCTAAACTCAGATAAGCCTGCGGTGACGTCATCTCAAACTACATTCCGTCCAAACACCAAGAAAAATGTACCGTGTTGCTGGACCTATGTCTTTAGCTGTATGATATAAATAACGCTGTGACTGCTTTTACCAGGGACATCATCTGGCCAGAGGAGACAGCGCTACAAAAGAAGCTATACGGCCCCAGAGAGGACTTGGAGAGGACAGCACGTTTCACCCTGCAGTCCGGACTGACGATCTAACAGCGAACGACAAGACGAAGAAGAAGAAGAAGAAGAAAAAGACTGCATTTGCCAACTTCAACACGACGAGACGAGGGAATTAAATACCATCATTTCAGGGATTTCAGATTTTAAAAAAGCAAACAATAAACCCATCACTTCCGTCATCCGGTAAAAAATACAATCGTCAGCAGGAAATCGTAGAAGAAAGCATCATTTCCGTCATTAGGATTATAAGAAAACTAGAATACACTTGTTGACAGGGACTAGATACAGAAAGGAGCATAGAGACATCTGAGAAGAAACGCAGGAAGGGAAAAGAATGCTTGACAGCAACATGTGTGTAGAATCAGAAACATCATCTATCACGACGATGACGAACAAACGAACATGACATCGTAAGTATAGCCATCAGAAACATCATCTATCACGACGATGATGAACAAACGAACATGACATCGTAAGTATAGCCATCATATGCATCATCTATCACGACGATGACGAACAAACGAACATGACATCGTAAGTATAGCCATCAGAAACATCATCTATCACGACGATGACGAACAAACGAACATGACATCGTAAGTATAGCCATCAGAAACATCATCTATCACGACGATGACGAACAAACGAACATGACATCGTAAGTATAGCCATCAGAAACATCATCTATCACGACGATGACGAACAAACGAACATGACATCGTAAGTATAGCCATCAGAAACATCATCTATCACGACGATGACGAACAAACGAACATGACATCGTAAGTATAGCCATCAGAAACATCATCTATCACGACGATGACGAACAAACGAACATGACATCGTAAGTATAGCCATCAGAAACATCATCTATCACGACGATGACGAACAAACGAACATGACATCGTAAGTATAGCCATCAGAAACATCATCTATCACGACGATGACGAACAAACGAACATGACATCGTAAGTATAGCCATCAGAAACATCATCTATCACGACGATGACGAACAAACGAACATGACATCGTAAGTATAGCCATCAGAAACATCATCTATCACGACGATGACGAACAAACGAAAATTAAATCGTGTAGCCATAAGATACATCCTCAAACAAAATATATGGAGTGTTAGCGGTTCCACGACCGACCGTAATTGTTACTCCCCGACCGTCATTGTTTTGTTTAGCCCTTCAAACAAAGTTTAGAATTACAAGAATCGATTTGCAGTCTTTACAAGCAAAGCTACCCTTCTTTGACATTCTGTGTCATCCAGGGGACACCGCTTGCACGAGCTACAGCCAATACAACGTCATATGCGCCTGAGTCAGAAAAAAGACTTCATTCCTAAAAACCAAACCAAACAAAAACCAAACAAATTCCTACCTACCGACCTTTTCTTTTTTTTTTTACCGTAATTGTCATTAAAAACAAACATTTTACTGTTGTTATAGTTTTCATTTTATTTTGTTTTATTTATGTTTTTTTCCCCTGAGGGGATTCCACTATTTCCGTCATCATTTGATTGAAAGAGAAGGACAAATAAGAAGCTAATTACTTCAACAGTGATTACATCACAGATCATCAGGATAATGAGAAAACGAAAATAACATAAATAAATAAAATAAATAAATACAAGAATTTATAACGCGCACATATCTCACCACAAGACGACTCAAGGCGCACTCATACACATTCTTTTTCGAATTCCTGGAGCTCCTTTCAACAACGCTGTGTTAGGCGCGTGAACAGAACTCAGGAAGAAGCATGCTGGGTATTTTTGTGTTTCTATAACCCACCGAACTTTGACATGGATTACATGATCTTTTCCATGCGCATTTGGTCTTGTGCTTGCATGTACACACTGCACTAGCAGGTCTGCACATAAGTTGACCTGGGAGATCGGACACTTAACCCACCCGGCGGCCGCGGCTGGGATTCCGGTTAGGAGGCCGACGTCTTACCACTGCGCCACTTCGCCCACAGAAACCAGAAAGGAAAGAAGGAAGGGAAAGCAAAGCTAGGCAGTTAATTTGCCTAAAATTAATTCCTTCACGGACAATGTGAGTTATAGCTTGACTTCTAACAAATCACATGCAAATTTGTCTACACCAAATATTCAACGCTGTCACCAAACTTGTTTTTTTTCCTTTTTTCCCCTAGTATTAACATTGGCGGAGAGTGAGGTCGGTCTCCCGATGTATGTGTGTATGTAGGGGAAAGGCTCCTAATATGGACCGGCTCCTAATATGGATCACCTCCTGTTCTGACAAACTAACGGCGCTAGAGCGCTCAAACCCGTCGCGATATAACCTTGAATGGTTGAAAACGACGTTAAACACCAAATAAAGAAAGAAAGTAAGAGCGCTCAAAACAATTTCATTCGCTGTATTCACCCTCTCTGGATAACGTGCACTTATCGAAACAATTGCAGAAACACAAACCTCAAAACCGTTAGGCTTTTTCTATTTTTTTTCACTTTTGGCAGCGTTCACTCTAAATTTGCCGCCTAAAACGGACTCGTTTCTGTCCACAGCCAAAGCTTTTATCACACAAAATTTGCTATATATGACAGCTCAGACCGTATTTGTCACATTTAAGCAGTGTTGACCCCGATTGTCTACTGCAAACAAAATATAATAGCAAAATCTCAAAGTATGTGCGAGTCCCCTAATATGGACCACCTTCAACAAATCGAAGAAAATAAAAACTAAAGGCTATTTTCCTTAATTCATTAAGAAGCTTGCTGAAAATAACCTATAACTAGCCCTCGAGATTTCCAAAAAATATAACACATAGTCTTCTTTTCGTGGAAGTTGATAATTTCACTTATTTTCACTCTGTTTTTGATAAGCTTCTTCAGTTTCCTGGTGTGCTTCAAATAATGCTCTCAGCAACCCGAAACAGCTCAATCTAAAGCATATTTTGATTAGTCTGACTTGCACACTAAGTTGAATCATGCTATTTTGAAGTATAGAGGGCTTTTTACAGGGATTCGTGAAGGCCGCTTCACTGGTCCATATTGGGCGCCCAGGCTCCTAATATGAACCATTTGTGAATGTTTCTGTATTTAATTTTAGCTGAATGTCTATCGGAGCTAGTTCACTCTAATTAGGCCTAACGGTTAACCTAAGAGAGAAGGACTACCAAACACAAAATGAAACTTCTTCGCAAGAAAACAAGCTAGTTATCGGCATGAAACAAAAATTGGTCCATATCAGGAGCCCTTCACCTATGTATGTGTTTATGTGTGTGTGTGTGTGTGACTGGCATTTCTCAGAAACTACCCGACGGATTTTCTTGATAATTGATCCATACATTCCTGATGGCATTTGCTTGTGTCGTTGTTTACTGCAATTTTTGATAGGGCTATTTGATGACGTCATATTTGACCGTTTGCAGACGTTGAGGCGGCACTCTCACGGCTACAGTTTTTCATCAATTCCTTTGAAATTTTCGTTACGTTATCTTCGACTAAGTGCGGACTATGGGATTGCATTTCAGCTTGGTACCTTAATAATTCTTTTATGAAATGTTCACTCAAAGTTAGCCAAATTTGTCAATTTCTTAAAAGTCAATATTTGAATCACAAAGGTGACACCATTTTATTTTGTATTGCCTCCTCTATCCGAACATATATAATTTTGTTGTGTTTGATTGAAAAGTGGGCTTAAAATGAAGAAAACCGTTAAATAGCGGCTTTCTTTATTGTTTGAAGAAGACGCATACAATTATAATTTTTCTGTTCCTTATGATTTGCTGATTCCAAAAATATACAGTTTATGGTGTTTGGCGATAAAAATGTGCCTAAAATGCAGAAATGTCTTGAAATGAAATAGTGCTTCCAGCCTGTACTGATTGAACGTACGTACACTCTGTTTGGTCGATCCAGATAAACGAACGTCATTTCAAGTCTGGAACGCACACATGACGTCATATTGAAAGGCGAGAGATTATGACACCACCTTGGATTGTCTTTCCCACAAATGTCAAATTATACATTACTGATTTTGCCTCAAGCTTATTTTTATTTGTTTCTTATGACGGCTTACTAGCGCCAAAACTAAAAATTATTAATTAACCCGTGAAAGTTACTACTTAATTTTTACGTGTTAATAACTAATTTTCAAGTGTTAATGTCTAATTTTCAGTTTTGGCTCGCTTCCTGACGGCTTACTAGCGCCAAAACTAAAAATTAGTACTTTTCACGCGTTAATTACTAATTTTCTTGTACCTCGTGACTGTGGGGGCTCAATGCGCATGCGCGACTGTTACACCGGCCAGAGCGAAACATCCTACGATTCGAAACTTTTCTGGTCCATAGTTCTTTAATCCGATGCAATAAGAGCTGAGCGCATGTGTAGATAACCGTGACATACAACTGTCTGTCCGACAACTTGTTGAATAACGAATTCTATCGAAAGATATTTGTGAAAGTGTGCGAGTCTCGACCAAAGAGATCCGTCTGCTAGTGGTCGGTCCTTTAGCACATGTCCGGCCGGCCGCCATTTTTCCCCTCTCGGTTCGAACATTTTAGGATCGATTGTCATCGATTGTCCTTCACTAATACACTACAAAGCAAATGTATGAGTGTGGTAGTGCCCGACAATTTGTCGAATAAGGAATTATATTGAAAGATATCTGTGAAAGTGTGAGACCACAGCCGATCAAAAGTCCGTCTGCTACGAACAGCTTCGATTGGAAAGTTTTCGGGGTCGATTATTCTTTTTTTAGATACCCAACACAACGTGGAGGAAAGTATTGCAGAACACTGTGACATGCAACTTCCCGTCGGAGAACTTGGTCGATAAGGCCTTCTAATAAAAGATATTTCAAAAGTAGTGTGAGAGTGATGTTTGCCGGACGTTGAAGCCTCTCAGAGCGGACTCTTAAAGTCCGACTACTGTGACCGAAAAAGAGGCAAAAATGAAAATTAGTAATTAACACTGTTAATTACTAATTTTCACGTGAAAATGGTAACCCTCGGTTTTGGCACTAGTAAGCCGTCATAGTCTCTCTCTCTCTCTCTCTCTCTCTCTCTCTCTCTCTCTCTCTCTCTCTCTCTCTCTCTCTCTCTCTCTAGCTCTCTCTCTCTCTCTCTCATAAAGTTCTCTCTCTAATAAAGTTCAAGTTCAAGTTCTCTCTCTCTCTCTCTCTCTCTCTCTCTCTCTCTCTCTCTCTCTCTCTCTCTCTCTCTCTGTTATCCTTATTCTTTCTCTGTCTGTCTATCTGTCTGTCTGTTTGTCTGTCTGTTTGTCTGTCTCTGTCTCTCTCAGTCTCAGTCTCTCTCTCCCTCTCTCTCTTTGTTTGTCAAAGAAAGTTAAAGAGAACCGGGCGTATTTCAGTGCAATCGCTTGACGGAATGGTTAATCACGCCTCGGCGTTCTTGTTTAATTTTGCAATTCAAATCAGCTGACGTCATTGCAGCACTCCTCAACAGTTTGAGTACTATACATTATAACTACTGACAAATGTAATGCGGACATTTCCAACATGAACGTTTTTTAGACTGTGGAAAGGAAATCACTCAATGCAATTCAAACGTTCCTTCGCTGACGGCCAAGCTTTCAGGCAGTTACCATGACCAAAGTTTGAGACGACGGCCGTATTCATCACCCGGAGTGTCTAACCTGCGAACGCCATGAAGACAGAAGAAGAACACAAAAAAAGATATTTCTTTGATGTGTGAGACAGAGAGACGTTTTCCGTCAGGCATATCAGGCTTCAGGAAAGGTGAATGCTTTATTTGCATTTGAATTCATTCCAACTTTAACCGATGAGGTCGTACGTACGTTGGCCTAGTCAGGCGGAAGGGATAACTGCGTATGTTCTCCCGTTGATACTGACGTTTTCTGTCAGTAGTTGTGGCTCAAGCAATGATGAATATTTTAACGGAAGCGGAAACAACGTAAAAAAGGTCGTTAATCCACTGAGGCGGAAATGTTAGGTGCATAAAAAACAAGTTACGAAAGGCGAAAATACAACATTTAGTCAAGCTGTCGACGTCGAACTCCCAGAATGAAACTGAACGCACTGCATTTTTTCACCAAGATCGTCAGTCCACCGCTCGTTGGAAAGGTAGTGGAATTGACAAGCCAGAATAGCGCGGTAGTGGTTGCGCTGAGTAGGGCAGCACACTTTTCTGTATCTCTGTTCTTTTTAACTTTCTGAGCTTGTTTTTAATCCAAACATATAATATCTATATGCTTTTGGAATCAAGAACCGACAAAGAATACGATGAAAGCCGGATGTGACGTCATCAAATACATTTATCGTATCAAGGAAAAATAGTCTGGGGATATTAAACCCAGGATATCTCAGTTGAAGTTTCATAATTATCGATTAAGTAGTTTCCTCGAAAACGCTATAACTATACACACGCACACACACCACGACCCTCGTCTCAATTCCCCGTCGATGTTAAAACATTTAGTCATAACTTGACTAAATGTAAAAAGATGTCATTGGATATCATTGCAATGCATATGTTTTTCCATTGATTTAGGGAAGACTGACGTTTTCTGTCAGTAATGGTGACTATTTAATTGCATTTGAATTTATTTCAATAATTTTAACTGAAGCGGAAATAATGTAATAAAGGTCGTTGACCCACTCAGGAGGAAATGTTAACTGCATAAAAGAAGATGTCATTGAATATCTTTGCAATTCATATGTTCTGATGTTAAATATTAGTAACTCCACACTAATTAACCGTCGCGATATAACCTTGAACGGTTGAAAACGACGTTAAACACCAAATGTGACCCTCCACCACGAAATGAGTCGCATGTCACCTCGCGCGGTTCTGCGCTAGACTTGATATAAGTCCGGAGAGTGTATGGTAACAGCGTGAGGGTCACCTTAGTCACAGGCTTATAACTAAAACGGGTTTCACCACTGGATAGAGCATAAAATACTCTTTAAGAAAAAATATGAAAATCATGCAAAGGTGACATGCGACTCATGCCGTGGTGGAGGGTCACAAATAAAGAAAGAAAGAACACTAATTAAAAGTTGAATTTCCTTCGAATGTATTACAATAACTTGAACTGAACAGGAAATGACGTTACAAAAAGGTCGTTGACCCACTGAGACGGAAACAAAAGAAAAACAAATATCATTGGATACCATTACAATTCATTGTTTTCCTCTAATTGTTATAGGGGA
>NC_090257.1:704700-707200 GCF_037325665.1 Littorina saxatilis | reverse complement strand
GTACGTGCTCCTAAATCCACCAAGAGACAGACGAGGTAGTGTTCTATCCCTCCGCCTTCTGGAACGACTGGGTGCGCATAGAAAGCGTGTAGAAAGCGCGTATCCTTACATCTGTTGTGTGATATATGAAAATAAACCACTGATCTGAAGTGTGATATATAAAAATGCACCACTGATGTGGGATACACTGGCGTGTATGATCCCCTGACCAGAGGAAGAACACAGGACTGTCATGTACCTCGCGTGCGATATAAAATTATATACCCCTAGCTGGAAGTTCGCACGACGAATGAGTGAAGACGCCGAGGAAATCTAGCGGTTATAGTTTTACCTTGATCCTACCAGCTCATGGTGAGTAGGGGCGACATTAATTATGACTTGCTGCTCTTTGTTTTCATGGTTCCTGACGTGGTTAGAGGGCAGAGGTGGGGGGGGGGGGGGGGAGGGAGGGAATGAGAGGAGGAGGGGGGGGGGGAGAGAATGGGGAGAATGAGAGACTTACTGATTGACTCCACTTTATTTCTTATACCGACATTATCAAAAAGAGAGAGAGAGAGAGAGAGAGAGAGAGAGAGAGAGAGAGAGAGAGAGAGAGAGAGAGAGAGAGAAAGAGAGACACAGAGAGACACAGAGAGATACAGAGAGAGAGAGAGAGAGAGAGAGAGAGAGAGAGAGAGAGAGAGAGAGAGAGAGAGAGAGAGAGAGAGAGAGAGAGAGAGAGAGAGAGAGAGAGAGAGAGAAGAATAACAAGTCGCGTAAGGCGAAATTACTACATTTAGTCAAGCTGTCGAACTCACGGAATGAAACTGAACGCACTGTATTTTTTCACAGCTTCGTCAATCCCCGCGTGAAGGAAATCGCTCACCTCCCACGTGCAAAACGTAGTGATATTGACACGCCAGATTAGCGCGGTAGCGTATTGTGCTAACAAGGAAAGCGCGCTTTTCTGTATTCTTGTTAACTTTCGGAGCTTGTTTTGAATACAACCTATCATATCATATGTTTTTTGGATTCAGGAAATGATAAAGAATAAGATGGAATAATTTTTGGATCGATTTCTTAAATTGTAATCGTAAGACTAATTAATCTATTTTCGTTAATTGTGATCACATATTAAGAGTAAACATGACATATGTATATATTTTTAGATTCAGAATGTGATGAAGAATACGATGCAATCAATTTTAAATCTGTTTGCAAAACATCGATTTTAATGACAATTGTAACGAGCAAACTCATTAATTAATTTTTAAGCCTCCAAGCTGAAATCCAATATTAAAGTCTGGGCTTTGTCGAAGATTACTTGACCAAAATTTCAACCAATTTGGTTGAAAAATGAAGGCGTGACAGTGCCGCCTCAACTTTTACAAAATGCCGGATATGACGTCATCAAAGACATTTATCAAACAAATGAAAATAACATCTGGGGATATTATACCCAGGAAATCTCATGAAAAATGTCATAAAGATCGGTCCAGTAGTTTACTCTGAATCGCTCTACACACACACACACACACACACACACACACACACACACACACACACACACACACACACACACACACACACACACACACACACACATACCTAAAGTGTGGATGGTTACCTAAGAGGCGGCACTGGGTGTAGTGCCTTTCTAGTGCACTTGCACTACAACAGCACTGGGTGCAGTACTCGCTCCGGCATCGAAGAATTTTGCACTAAAAAATGCACAAAATTTGACCTATTTCGTCGCCTATAGAGGACGGAAAGAATGTCATTGGCTCACGTAAGTGTAGCCTATGCGATGATAAACTTTGTCTGTCTGTGCGTGCGTATGTATGTATGTATGTGTGTATGTCTGTGGTAGAAACTTTAACATTTCCGAGTCTATGGATTACGTCAGTCTCGGTCAAAAGTGTTCGACGTGTGTGATAGAAACTATTTGAAGACGTCACATTATGACGTAAGAGGGTTAGACGTCACGCAAAGGAATTACTGAAAGTCTCGGTCATTGTTATTGTGAGCGGGCCGAGACTTCTTGGCAGATCCAGGGTCTCGCTTTCTTGCATAGTTTCACCTATGCTTACTGTGTGTGTGTGTGTGTGTGTGTGTGTGTGTGTGTGTGTGTGTGTGTGTGTGTGTGTGTGTGTGTGTGTGTGTGTGTGTGTGTGTGTGTGTGTGTGTGTGTGTGTGTATGTGTGACGGAGTGATTGAGTTTGTGTTACTGTTTGTCGATTTCTTACGTGAGCCTTGAAGGCTTCGCCACTTGTTTTGAACATTGTTATGACATTCTTTCCGTCAAAAAAGTCAATTTAACGGTGTTAAATGAAGCGACCATCCACACAATTAGGTTGCCATCCAGAGTTTAGGTTGCCATCCACGTGTGGATGGTTGCCTTATGGTGATTTAGGCAACCAAACCTGTGGAAACGGGGGTACACACACACACACACACACACACACACACTGACACACATACACCACGACCCTCGTCTCGATCCCCCCTCTATGTTAAAACA
>NC_090257.1:689700-699700 GCF_037325665.1 Littorina saxatilis | reverse complement strand
ATTTGCTCGTGTGATTCCGCTATGTGTAATAGAGTTTAACATGTAAGTCTCCGTTTGTCTGTCTTTCGGTTTATCTCTCTCTGGGTTAATGATGAGGCCCATATGTGTTTGTTTATCTCTGCGCGTCTGTTCGTTTTCTGTTTAATTTCCCGTGTCCGTTGGTCTGCGTGTGTGCAGTTTGTGGGAAATGATTCAGATAATGTTTTTCCTTATTTATTTCCGTATATTATTGGGGCGCGGGTGGGATCACAGGAAGAAATAATTCTACTTCTGTTCTGGCAAATTGTGTTTCAATAAACTGTTTTTTGTAATAGTATTTGCATAAGAAAATTGTGAAAAACGAAGTCTGCATGTCCAATCTTGTTTTCTTCTTGTGAAATACATCTGTTTGTGAAGAGTATAACCTGTTAACAAGAATGCAATGTAGCTCTTCTCTTCTCCTGAATCCAGAAATGCATTGACATGTTTTGTTTACTCTGAAAATGTGCTCATAATTTAAATAAAATTGGTGTATGCAAGCTAAGTGTATCACAACACGTGTGTTTGTGAAACGTATCCCGTTACCAAGAATGGATTGTTTTCTCTGGTAAACATGACGTCTGTCGTGTTCCAGCCGCTCACACATAATCTGTCCCCCTCCAAAAACATTCTTTAAGTAAAAAGAAAGGGAAAAAAGCTTTGTTTAGTGGGTATTGTGGCGGAGAAACGTTTTACGACACTGTTTTTGTTTACAAGTCATTCCATTCGGACGTTCAGCTTTGCGGCGTAATTGTAAGTGCCTGTCTTTTTTCAAGGCTGGAACATTTTTCATGATGAGTTTGGGAATCAGAGACAGGCTGCGTGTTGTTCAACGTGTCCAAAACCATTTCATCCTAGCTGGTGTGACCAAAGTGCAAATGAACTCAGAGCTTGATAAGTTAAAGATAA
The DNA here is from genome assembly GCF_037325665.1 of Littorina saxatilis. Taxonomy (NCBI): domain Eukaryota; kingdom Metazoa; phylum Mollusca; class Gastropoda; order Littorinimorpha; family Littorinidae; genus Littorina; species Littorina saxatilis. Next base: position 698,773 of record NC_090257.1, on the reverse strand, counting down.
GCGCCTTCCAGTGTAAAGGTGCGGTCCTTCCTGTGAACACTGTGACTCACCATCTCCAATCTGACCATGCAGGCTTTTATATTATCCTGACCTAAGGTCAAAATGAGTTCGGCTCATTCTCTCCCTGGCAGGATGCCTTGAGTTTCCTTGTCTGGCAAGGAAACCGATTTTTTTTTTAACATATTTAGAGCTTTTTGTATTGTATTATTGATATAAGCAGATTCGCGACCGTCAATAATGATTTTTCATGGTGTTTTGTAATTTTTAAATTACAAAGGAATTGATATGTAAGACTGGGACATGCTGATCTTTCTTAACCCAGTGTGGGATTTTCAGTGGGGCGACCACCCCCAACCCAGCGCGTCCCCGGGTGGCGGATAGGGGAACGGTCTTCAGATATGGAGATCAGCCGCTTGCGGCCGCGGACCAAACTGGCTCCGGGTGGGATCCCGGAAAATCCTCCCCCCTGTGCTCTCAGGGTAGGACGTACGGGCCATGAGCTAAGGGTGAGGTAACCCCGACAGAAAACCCCGAATGCTGAAGACGGAGGACCCGGGCCGCACGGCGCATTCTAACAAACCATGGGTACACGCACTTACGCAAATGATGACACAATCAACCAGCACAGATGGAAATGGCGCTCGCCCATTGAGGACCCCCCAGGGTGGAGCAGCGTCGGGTCCCATGCCTCAAAGGGACCCAGCCCCAACTACTGGAGGTCCCTCCCGTCCGTCTTGTCACGCCAGGGGACGCGGGAGGAAAGTGACTGGCACCACCACAACCAGGAAGAAACCCAGTCAGCAGCGACCTTTTCAGGTCATGCACTGGAACGCAGAAAGTATCCTGAACAAGAAGACAGAGTTGGAGCATATCCTGCATGAGAAGAACATCAACATCTGCTGTATTCAGGAGACGCACCTGACTCCCCAAAAGTCCTTCAAAGTGAGAGGCTACCAATGCCTTAGGTCCGACAGAACAGACCGAAGCAAAGGAGGAATCCTGACCCTCATCAGGAACAACATCAATGCCTGTTTGATAGAAACGCACATGGAGGACTCCGAATATCAGGTGATTCGAATCCAGACGAAGACATCAGAATTCCATCTTGTCAACTTCTACTGCCCCAATGATAGACACCTCGCCCTTGACACGATCCCCGCAAAGGCCTCCAACTTCATCGTGGTGGGTGACTTCAACAGTCATTCACAGAGTTGGGGATATGACCACCTGGATCGGAGAGGAGAAGAGGTGGAGAACTGGCAGGACGACAAAGGTCTCATCCTTTTGAACAGTCCCTTTGACTGCCCCACATTCTACTCCAGAAGATGGCACACTACATCAACTCCTGACCTAGCCTTCTGCACGGAAGACATGCACCAGCTAACCAGCAGAGAGGTCGGAGAACAGCTAGGTGGAAGTGACCATCGGCCAGTCTTTTTGACCCTGGGCATGGAGTCCTGCACTGAAGCTTCCTTCCCACGGTGGAACTACAAAAGAGCGAACTGGTTCCTCTTTAGACACCGCACCAGCGAACTCACCAAAGACATCAGAGTCGAGGGTCGAGACATCAACATGGTGGCGAAGGACTTCAACATGAGCATCCTCAGAGCAGCGCGTGAGTCCATTCCCAGGGGTGCCAGGAGAGACTATAAGCCCTACTGGAGCAATGAATTGCAGGAACTGGATGATGATCTGGCAGACGCCAGAAGGGAAGCAGAAGTCAACCCGTCACAAAACAACAACATCCGCCTCCAGGAAGCCAAAGCCAAATTTCTCAAAAAGAAGCTACAGGCAAGACGGAGAAGCTGGCAAGAGAAAACAAGCTCTCTGAACCTTGAGAAGGATGGCAGAAAGCTCTGGAGGCTCACCAAGCAGTTGAATGATGAGAACACCAGCAGAGGAAAGATCACATTAGAAGAGAACGGGAAGGTGCTAACTGGAAAGCATGCTGCCAACCAATTTGCTGAAAGCTATGCAGCTGAGAGCAACCTCCATGTTAGCCCAGAGAAACAGAGAGAAGCAAGAAGAGAGAAAAGAGAGAGACCTGCCAGACAGTCGACAGTGGACGCCATGAGTCAACCACTCACACTCCACGAGCTGCACTCAGCTCTGAAAAAGTCAAAGGCGAAGAAGTCCCCTGGCCCAGACGGCATCACCAACGAGATGCTAACCCACCTTGGTAGTGCAGCAGAGAACAAGCTACTCGAGGTCTTCAACAGCAGCTGGCAAGAAGGATCGCTACCACAACTCTGGCGAGAAGCGATCATGATCCCCATCTTAAAAAAAGGGAAGGATCCAAAGAAGGCCACCAGCTATCGCCCAATCAGCCTCACCAGCTGTGTTGTGAAGACCCTGGAGAGAATTGTGAACGAGCGCCTCAGGTGGTACCTGGAATCCAGGAACCTCCTCGCCCCTGAACAAGCTGGATTTCGACAGTTCCGCAGCACTGAAGATCAGGTCACTTACCTGGCGCAAGAAGTTGAAGATGCCTTTCAGGAACAGAAGCTGGTCTTCGTCACCTGGATAGATCTTCAGAAGGCCTTTGACAAGGTCTGGAAAGATGGACTCCTTGTAAAACTGCTGAGGAAAGGCGTGTCCAGCAACATGTACCAGTGGATTCGCTCTTACCTCTATAACCGCAGGGCAAGAGTTAACGTCGACCAGACCAAAAGCAAGAAGTTCCTCCTTCGTCATGGCGTCCCTCAGGGCGGAGTCCTCTCCCCCACACTCTTCCTTCTCTTCATCGACGATCTGGTGTCTGAGATGCCCAAGGGGATCAAAGCTGCTCTCTACGCAGACGACCTTGTGATCTGGTGCAAGGAGGAGCACGCAAGTACTGCCACCTACAGAATGCAGCAAGCGGCAGATAGGCTGAACGCATGGGCAGAAGATTGGTGCGTCTCCATCAACAAGGAGAAATCCTCCACCACCCTATTCACACTGTCGCCAAAGCAGAAAGCCGGAACCATTAGGCTTGGTGGAACTCCTCTGAGAGAGGATGAAGAAGCAACGTACCTTGGTGTCACCTTTGATAGACGGCAGACCTGGAAACCACACATTGCACAGGCAGAGACGAAGGCCCGGCGCAAGCTAGCCATACTCAGGAAGCTGGCAGGTACCACCTGGGGAGCGAACGAGAAGATACTGAAGACAGTATACCAGGGAACAATCAGACCCCACCTCGAGTACGGCTCCACAGCGTGGTCAACCTCAGCCAAGACAAACCTGCAGAGCCTTGACCGTGTGCAAAACCAGGCCCTCCGACTCATCACCGGTGCAATGAAATCCACGCCCATCAAGGAAATGGAGAAGCTTACCACCATCCAACCCCTCTGTCAGAGAAGAGAAGCCAAGACTATGGTACAGGCCGAGAAGCTCAAGTGCCTACCCGACCACCCCATGAAGCACAGACTGAGCAACCTCACCAAGAACCGGCTTAAACGGAGCAGTTTTGTACACGAGAGCAAGAGACTTTCTCGACAGTACAGGGAAGTCCTTCCACAGAACACTCTACCTCTGACTCAAGAAGAAGAGGAAACCCCCAAGGCAACAGAGAAACCAGGCATCCAGATCTGCACCAGTGTTCCACATGTTACCTCAGGAGAAGATCAGAATGACACAGCTCGAAAGGCACTCACCTTAGCCCTGATCGACGAACAGTACCCAAAAGAGGCGTGGATCCATGTATACACCGATGGATCAGCAACTAACGCCGTGCTCAATGGAGGTGCAGGCATTCTCATCCAGTTCCCTGGGGGACATACAGCTACATCCAGCGTTGCCACTGGCAAACACTGCACAAACTATAAAGCAGAAGCAGAAGCTCTCATGCAGGCCGCCTCCTTCGTTCAGGACTCCGCAGACCCTTGCTACCAAGTTGTCTTTCTCTCGGACGCCCTTTCAGTCCTTCAGGCCCTAGAGAACGACAAACTCCCACAGCTGGCCAAAGCATTACAGATGGTCAGACAAACCAGAAGAGTTGTCCTCCAGTGGATACCAGCACACTGTGGGATACCAGGAAATGAAAGGGCAGATGAGCTGGCAAAAGAAGGAGCCGTGGAAGACCAACCTGAAAACAGTGTCAGCTTTAGTGAGCAGAAGACAATCATCAAGGCATTGATGAGGCCAAGGACAAACAGAGATGACTACCACACAATGTCCAGAGAGCAGCAAGTCAACCTCATCAGGCTGCGTACTGGCCACAACAGGCTCAATGCTCACATGAACCGAAAGTTCAAGCTGGCGCCATCACCAACCTGTGCCTGCGGTCAAGAGGACCAAACAGCGGAACACATCTTACAGCGATGTCCCTTACTAGATGAGGAACGAAAAGAAGTGTGGCCGTCACCAACTCCCTTGCAGACCAAACTATACGGCAGTCGACAGGAGTTGGAGAAAACGACAACATTTATCACCAGTGCTGGACTGATTGTGTAACCTCTGCGAACGCCAAGAAGAAGAAGAAGATATGTAAGACAGTTTCAAGCGAGCTATTTTTCGCGGCTGTCTTTACTGTGCAAACAACTCTAAATATGGCAAAAGTGTCACGTGATAATCAACCGTGGTTTCGGCGCTCACTGGAGCAGACGATTTTTTCTGTAACCAGTTGACAGTGATGAAACCATATATTACGGTCTCCTTCCGGTAGCAGTCCCAAAATTTCGACTTGTTTTGACCTTAGAATGATGTCTTTATCATCACTGTGTAGAACAGAACGGAGATCACTGTACTGTCGAAGTCGGCCAATCTGCAATCATTTTCGTCTCGCGAACACTGATCTCAAATTTAGATGAGTGCTCGCGAAAAACATATAGGAGATAACTCTGTATTTTTGTTTTGATAGATTCGCGTAGGACTGTAGCGTCCGGTCAGAGAGATGACTGGCGATAGCCGTTGAACGATGACTGATCAGAATGGCTTTTATATAGCATAAGGCCAGGTCTTTCGGTCGGTATATCGGTAAGTCAGTGGGAGAGTTGTCTCTCTGTCTGTGGATAGGTGTCACGATTAGGTGACAGGGATCAAGAAAAGGTCACTCGGTGGGGTGCCCTCTCTTGATCCAGTGCGACAGAAAGCGTCTGTTTTCCGTCACCGGATGCAGATTCTGCTGACAGCGCCAAACAAGCACGAGATTTCTGTTTTTGCACGCATTTCACGGAGTGGTTTTTGCTATCGGGGCAGAATTGTCGATAGCTGAACTTGTTAGGTGACAAGGTTAGTCACGTGTTATTCTCAAGGTTGTCTGTCTGAGACACAAGGACGGCGCACTTGACACTCAGCGGCAGTAGGAGAAGGATCGATATAGGGGTCTCTAGAGTATGATGGCTTTCACCGAATAGAATATTCGGCACTCTAGAGGATCTTCAACGAGTTATCACCTTCTCACCGCCACATGTTTCGCTGAGGACGAGTCGTCAAATCTTTCCTTCGTCGTGCGATGGTTTTCGCATAAGTATTCGACAAGGGGTTTCTGGATGTTGTTGTCACTGTTGACGAACAGAGGCCATTCCAGGGAGGAAGCGGGTTTTGCTTCCATGAGAGTGCTACATTCATAGGCTGTTTGAGGTAATAAATCATTATTTAACGCTGTTGACGAGTCTGTGTTTGTGGAATGAAATACTCTCTGTTGTTCTCTCCAGGTTAGCGCATAATTTGCTCTCTGTGACGCTAAAATACTAATCTGTATATGGTTTTTGCAGATAGGGAGAGAAAGACGAAAAGACGGCTGTTTTGTTGTTGTGAAAAGTCCATTAATTTTGTGCAGGCCCACGTGCTCGATGAGATATGTAAAGATGACATGTTTAAAGGTGGAGGGTGAGGGGTAGCTGACATGTTTAGTGCACCGATGCTTTCTGTTTGCAGCCTTCGTTTTCCTAACTTCTGTTCGGCTGCCTTCTGCGGGACCACGCTAACCAGCACACCGGCTAACCAGCGAACCGGCTAACCAGCTAACCAGCTAACCAGCGAACCGGCTAACCAGCTAACCAGCGACTGGGTGCGGCGCCTGATGCCTCCACAGTTCCCTGCTTCGTCACCACGCTAACCAGCACTTCATTCGACGGAGCAGTTGTGGAGGCTAAAAGACTAATTACAGGACGTCCACCCAGTGGCGAAAGAAAGCTAAGTGCACCATGTCTTATGCACCCCGTTGACCACCGTTGTCTTTTATGTTATCTGTGATTATTTTCGAGTAGTGACAACGTGGGGTGTGAGACACCTGCATTAATTGGCACTTTTGAGCAGAACAGTCGTATTTTCGTATCTTTACACGGGATCAGCGTGTTACTATAATTTTCTATTCTAACTGGCATTTTGTCAGTGACCACGGGTTTTTTACGTTTTGAGAACGTAAAAGAACATATTTTGAGTGAAGTCTCGAGGGAGGTGGCGAGTTTTTACATAAACAGGCGTCTGAAACTTATACTTTTGTTGTCTCTATTAAATTGTATGACTGCGAGAGTGGATCGTGGTGTGGTTAGTTGGTTAGTAGTAACTAACCGTTTCATAATCACCTTAAGTGATATATTGAAACGTGACAATAGGTCGGGCAGTCTTTTGGGCGGAATTTTGGTCGGTCTGTCGGTCGATCTGTCGGTCGGTCTATCAGTCTGTCTGTCGGTTGGTCTATCAGTCGGTCTGTCGGTTGGTCTATCAGTCTGTCTGTCGGTTGGTCTATCAGTCTGTCTGTCGGTTGGTCTATCAGTCGGTCTGTCGGCTGGTCTATCAGTCTGTCTGTCGGTTGGTCTATCAGTCTGTCTGTCGGTTGGTCTATCAGTCTGTCTGTCGGTTGGTCTATCAGTCGGTCTGTCGGTTGGTCTATCAGTCGGTCTGTCGGTTGGTCTATCAGTCTGTCTGTCGGTTGGTCTATCCGTCTGTCTGTCGGTTGGTCTATCAGTCGGTCTGTCGGTTGGTCTATCAGTCTGTCTGTCGGTTGGTCTATCAGTCGGTCTGTCGGTTGGTCTATCAGTCGGTCTGACGGTTGTCTATCAGTCGGTCTGTCGGTTGGTCTATCAGTCTGTCTGTCGGTTGGTCTATCAGTCGGTCTGTCGGTTGGTCTATCAGTCGGTCTGTCGGTCGGTCTATCAGTCGGTCTGTCGGTTGGTTTATCAGTCTGTCTGTCGGTTGGTCTATCAGTCTGTCTGTCGGTTGGTCTATCAGTCTGTCTGTCGGTTGGTCTATCAGTCGGTCTGTCGGTTGGTCTATCAGTCGGTCTGTCGGTTGGTCTATCAGTCGGTCTGTCAGTTGGTCTATCAGTCTGTCTGTCGGTTGGTCTATCAGTCTGTCTGTCTGTCGGTCGTCGGTCGCCTTCACGTTTTTCACCGCATTACCATTTCCACCCCCCTCGTCACCCCTTTTTTTCATTCTCTTCTTCTTGGACAGTACTAGTTGTTCAAGATCAGACGAATAAAACTGTACATGTCTTTCTTCCACAAGCAAGCGTTTGTACAATGACTCACAATGACTTTTACACATTATCTTCACGTCCAACGGGCGTTATTTATGTCGTAGTCTTACAGTCACAGACGACACTTATTTAGAATGAGATGTCATTTTCTTTTGAAATGAGAAGTGTAACTGTCATGCAAATGTAAGAAAACTTCACCGGAATGTCTTTTTTGTGAGGAATAATTCAGAGCAAGAGGTGTAAACTGGATGTCGTGTAGTTGTAACAATATTTTCAAGGTTGCGTTTTGAAAAAGTGTGAACTTTGATGACGTGGCATAAGCGTGGGTATGAGAGCTCTTGAAGGCACACTCTTTCTCGTGGAAACAGTTCGCTTCATCATCTGAGATCCCGCCAGGCTTATACACGGGATAAGATCATCTCTCCGCTTGGTCACATTCCAAATATCAACACTCTGAGTGTTTGCTGCCGTGACTGAGATGAAATTATTTGATGAATTAGTTTCTTAAAAAATCACCAGTGGCGTTTACAAAATTAATTCATTAAAGCAATGGCCAATGTGCACAGAGAGTACCCAGGGTGTTGTTGTGTTGTTGTGTTGGTGTGTTGGTGTGTTGGTGTGTTGGTGTGTTGTTGTGTTGTTGTGTTGGTGTGTTGTTGTGTTGGTGTGTTGGTGTGTTGGTGTGTTGGTATGTTGTTGTGCTGGTGTGTTGGTGTGTTGGTGTGTTGTTGTGTTGGTGTGTTGGTGTGTTGGTGTGTTGGTGTGTTGGTGTGTTGTTGTGTTGGTGTGTTGGTGTGTTGTTGTGTTGGTGTGTTGGTATGTTGTTGTGCTGGTGTGTTGGTGTGTTGGTGTGTTGTTGTGTTGTTGTGTTGCTGTGTTGGTGTGTTGGTGTGTTGTTGTGTTGGTGTGTTGGTGTGTTGTTGTGTTGGTGTGTTGGTGTGTTGGTGTGTTGTTGTGTTGGTGTGTTGTTGTGTTAGTGTGTTGTTGTGTTGTTGTGTTGGTGTGTTGGTGTGTTGGTGTGTTGGTGTGTTGGTGTGTTGTTGTGTTGTTGTGTTGGTGTGTTGTTGTGTTGGTGTGTTGGTGTGTTGGTGTGTTGGTGTGTTGGTGTGTTGGTGTGTTGGTGTGTTATTGTGTTGTTGTGTTGTTGTGTTGTTGTGTTGGTGTGTTGTTGTGTTTGTGTGTTGGTGTGTTGGTGTGTTGGTGTGTTGTTGTATTGGTGTGTTGGTGTGTTGGTGTGTTGTGTTGTTGTTGTGTTGTTGTGTTGTGTTGGTGTGTTGTTGTGGTGTTGTGTTGTGTTGTTGTTGTGTTGTTGTGTTGTGTTGGTGTGTTGTTGTGTTGGTGTGTTGGTGTGTTGTGTTGGTGTGTTGGTGTGTTGTTGTGTTGGTGTGTTGGTGTGTTGGTGTGTTGGTGTGTTGGTGTTGGTGTGTTGGTGTGTTGTTGTGTTGGTGTGTTGTTGTGTTGTTGTGTTGCTGTGTTGGTGTGTTGTTGTGTTGTTGTGTTGTTGTGTTGTGTTGTTGTTGTGTTGTTGTGTTGTGTTGGTGTGTTGTTGTGTTGGTGTGTTGGTGTGTTGGTGTGTTGTGTTGGTGTGTTGGTGTGTTGGTGTGTTGTTGTGTTGGTGTGTTGGTGTGTTGGTGTGTTGTGTTGGTGTGTTGGTGTGTTGGTGTGTTG
>NC_090257.1:667200-682200 GCF_037325665.1 Littorina saxatilis | reverse complement strand
GGTGGTGGGGGGGGGGGGGGTTGTAACGGTACACATTACCAGACCGCATCACACTTCGACTTTAAAGGAACACTCCATCCCGTGATTGAGCCTGGTGGGGGGGGGGGGGGGGGGGGCTGGGGCTTTTTTTTTACAATTAATCTTGAATTTCAAGACCAAACTTTCACTCACCATATAAACTTGCTTTGAAATGAAAATCCTCTGGTGCTGCAAGCTTTCGACACGGACTGGGGACTGGGGATCGACTCGAATTTCTCAGCAATCGGACGATGAAGTATGAATGAATTAATGAATGTGGGCGACAAGGAAGGGGGGGGGGGGGCTTCTGTAACGTCTTCCTACGCCACTCGTCTGCAAGCCTTCTGCCCTGTCTGTCCGGATTGTTACCAGTCTTGCCTGCACTGCGCAGAGAGAAGGCGACGAAGAAAAGACAAAATGGTAAGGGAGAATTGTGTCTCGTTTTCTGTTCATTTTGTTTTGTTTTGATTATTTGTTGTTTGTTTGTTGTTATCGTTTTTCTATAGTTCTGGTTTGCATTGTTTTGTGTCTTGCTTTTCTGTCTTTCTTGTCTTCTTTTTACATTTAGTCAAAGTTTTAACATAGAGGGGGAATCGAGACGAGGGTCTTGGTGTATGTGTGTGTGTGTGTGTGTGTGTGTGTGCGTGTGTGTGTGTGTGTGTGTGTGTGTGTGTCTGTCTGTCTGTCTGTCTGTGCGTGTGTGTGTGTATAGAGCGATTCAGACCAAACTACTGGACCGATCTTTATGACATTTTACATGAGAGTTCCTGGGAATGATATCCCCGGGTTTTTTATTTATTTTTTATCTTTTTCGATAAATACCTTTGATGAAGTCATATCCGGCTTTTTGTAAAAGTTGAGGCGGCACTGTCACACCCTCATTTTTCAATCAAATTGATTGAAATTTTGGCCAAGCAATCTTCGACGAAGGCCGGACTTCGGTATTGCATTTCAGCTTTGTGGCTTAAAAATTAATAAATGACTTTGGTCATTAAAAATCTGAACATTGTAAAACAAATATGTTTTTTATAAAACGATCCAAATTTACGTTCATCTCATTCTTCATCATTTTCTGATTCCAAAAACATATAAATATGTTATATTTGGATTAAAAACAAGCTCTGAAAATTAAGACTATAAAAATTATTATGAAAATTAAATGTTCAAAATCAATTTAAAAACACTTTCATCTTATTCCTTGTCGGTTCCTGATTCCAAGAACATATAGATATGATATGTTTGGATTAAAAACACGCTCAGAAAGTTAAAACGAAGAGAGGTACAGAAAAGCGTGCTATCCTTCTCAGCGCAACTACTACCCCGCTCTTCTTGTCAATTTCACTGCCTTTGCCACGAGCGGTGGACTTACAATGCCACGACTATACGGTCTTGCTGAAAAATTGCATTGCGTTCAGTTTCATTCTGTGAGTTCGACAGCTACTTGACTAAATGTTGTATTTTCGCCTTACGCGACTTGTCTGTCTTTCTTGTCTTCCTTTTTACATTTAGTCAAGTTTTGACTAAATGTTCTAACGTAGAAGGGGGAATCGAGACGAGGGTCGTGGTGTGTGTGTGTGTTTGTGTGTGTGTGTGTGTGTGTGTGTGTGTGTGTGTGTGTGTGTGTGTGTGGAGCGATTCAGAGAAAACTATTGGACCGATCTTCATGAAACTTGACATGAGAGATCCTGAGTATGGTATCTCCAGATGTTTTCATTTTTTTGATAAAAGTATTTGATGACGTCATATCCGGCGTTTCGTGAAAGTTGAGGTGGCATTGTCACGCTCTCATTTTTCAACCAAATTGGTTGAAATTTTGGTCAAATAATTTTCGACAAAGCCCGGACTTTGGTATTGCATTTCAGCTTGGAGGCTTAAAAATTAATTGATGAGTTTGCTCATTAAAGTTGTCAATAAAATCGATTTTTCGCAAACAGATTTAAAATTGATTGCATCGTAATCGTCATGCCATTCTGAATCTAAAAATATATACATATGTCATGTTTACTCCTAAAATGTGATCACAATTAACGAAAATAGATTAATTAGTCTTACGATTAAAATTTGAAAAATCGATCCAAAAATGATTTCATCTTATTTTTTATCATTTCCTGATTCCAAAAACATATAGATATGATAGGTTGTATTCAAAACAAGCTCAGAAATTTAACAAGAATACAGAAAAGCGCGCTTTCCTGCTTAGCACAATACGCTACCGCGCTAATCTGACGTTTCTCGGTGACTTTGGCATCATAAGCAGTGGAAAAACAGGTCCCTGCCAGACTTGCTTGACATGACCTCATTTACATGATATTGTAATGGATGGCCCTATTAGTATTATCCAGGAACTTTAAGCTGAACATTAGTGGATCTAACTTTTGCACTGAGAAACATGTGATACAGATCTAAAAGTGTTCTTCATTGAGACAAGTGAAAGACTGAGAGACTTGTGGACAAATGTTATGATATTAACTGTGTTAGGATGTACTCACCAGAAAACCACTGCACAGTTCGTAGCAGGAAACTTTCGCTGACTAGTTTATGTAGTTTTTATTCGGAATCGTGTGCGTATCGATCGCATTCTTAAGAAACGAACACAATGGAACATAGTCTTCTCTTCGATGACGCCATTTTAGATGACGTGTTGTTCGAGATCTCATCGAAGAAGAACGATGAGAGAATGTTATGTTATGAAATGTGCATGTGAATATTACTGCATGCATTTTAGAATTAATTCATTATTGATAAGATAATGATTGAGTGAAAGGAAACAGAGATTTGGTTTAGTTAGATAAATTGTTTGTATGTTGTTAGAGGTTACCTAGGGAAACGTAAACAAACACTTTTTGGTCGCTTTGACTTGAGAAGGTGTTATACGAGATCTCATCGATGAGAGAATATTATGTAATGAAATGTGCATGTAAATATGGTTATGCATTTTAGAATTGATTCATTATTGATAGGATAATGATTGAGTGAAAGTAAAATGGAGATTTAGTTCGGTAGGATAGGTTGTTTGAGCATTGTTAGAAGTTACCTAGAGAAACGTAAACAAACATCCTCGATCGCCTTGACTCTAAGACGATCGAGAGTGTCGGTTCGTTGCTAAAGGTACGAAACAAGAAGAAAGGAAGGAGAGACAAGGTATGTTGTTTATGTTGTTAGGACATGTATTGGGGTAACGTAGACAGTCAGGGGAGATCGTTATAGACGATCGAAACGTTAGCGGTAGCTAGCGGTAACAGGTAAACAAACAAGAAAGGGAATAAATAGAGAAGGGAAAGCAGAAATCGGGGCTTAGCTTATGAAGTTTTCTAGTCGCTAGTTCCTAGCGGTTGTTCTAGTTGTTCCGGGCTTATGCGGGTTCCTGGTTGATGAAGTTCCTAGCAATTGTTCCAGCAATTTGGTTCTTTTGGCTGAGCGAGGGGGTTCTAGTATTCTTCTTCGAGACTGGATGAGGAAGGATATAATATTGAGTTAGAGAACACTAGGTTCTAAACTACATGAAGGGATAGCAGTCTACAAGAAGAAAGTGGGGCTATCCGACAGGAGAAATCGGGGCGGCTTCTTCGAGACTGGACTAGGAAGGGATAGCAGTCTACAAGAAGAAAGTGGGGCTATCCGACAGGAGAAATCGGGGCGGCTTCTTCGAGACTGGACTAGGAAGGGATAGCAGTCTACAAGAAGAAAGTGGGGCTATCTGACAGGAGAAATCGGGGCGGCTTCTTCGAGACTGGACTAGGAAGGGATAGCAGTCTACAAGAAGAAAGTGGGGCTATCCGACAGGAGAAATCGGGGCAGCTTCTTCGAGACTGGACTAGGAAGGATATAATATTGAGTTGAGAATATTAGGTTCTAAGCTACATAAAGAGATCGCAGTCTACAGTAAAGAAGATAGTCCAGAACAAGGTCATCATATGTCATGCCTATTTTTATATGTGAATGAATGATGCACTGATATATTGAAGTTCGATACGAATTTGTTCAGATGAATAAATCTGAACATTGAAACCTGGAACAATTTGTGTTTGCTTTATTCTTCATTAACATTCACACACACAACAATCAACAACCAGAGCCAACACAGCTCGCGCGCCCATCCCGTTACAATGGTGTCAGAAGTGGGATTTGTGATTCTTTTGTGAAAGACACATTTCTTGGAAATAACCCGGCCTGCAGTGGATTCATGGATTAAAGTGTGTGTGAAAAAAAAAAAAAAAAAAAATGGAAATAACCCTGCTGATTCACGGATTATTATCTTCATGTGCTGATTCACGGATTATTATCTTCATGTGATTATTCACGGATTATTATCTTCATGTGATTATTCACGGATTATTTTCTTCATGTGATTATTCATGGATTAAAATCTTCATGTGATTGTGACAACGTGCAACAAGAGAGAAAGAAGAGGAACTGAAGAAACTAGACAACGTACAACAAGAAGAAAGAAGAGGAACCGAAGAAACTAGACAACGTGCAACAAGAGAGAAAGAAGAGGAACTGAAGAAACTAGAAGAAGCATAGTAGCCTGGAGGTGATTTTTATAAACTTTATTGACTTTTGATACATGTTTTATACAGAGCTGTAGCGGATATCGTGGAAGAAGAGGATTTTACAAGAAGGAGATGTCTTTTGACTTTTATACCAGATGAGGAATGACTTTTCTTTAAAAGTGACTTTTTACGGAGATTCTGCTTGGATTGGACTTGATTGATTTCTGCAAAAGAAGAAAAGAAAGTATTAACAATGATGAATCCTGAACAATTTTATGAACAGTATCTACGTGATGAAGAAACTGAGGGAGCAGAATTTCCGATGGGAGGAAATAGTCATAATTCTACTGGAGGTGTTCAAGAACTAACAGTAACAGACAAGACATACAAAGGATCAAGTAGAAGAGGTCTACAAATGAAACCACAACTTTTCGATGGGAGTGATGACTTTGAGACATACTTAGATCAGTTTGAATGTATTGCTGATTTAGGTGGTTGGACACTGAGAGAAAGAACACTCACTCTTGGAGCCTGTTTGAAAGGACAAGCCAGAAGATTCTACGCTGGACTAGCACCTCATGAGAAAAGAGAATATGCCAGTCTTATATTTCAACTGCGACAGAGATTCGGCACAGCATCCAGACATGGGGTGTACTGGACCACACAGTTTGAAAACAGAAAAAGACTACCAAATGAAGGATTGGCAGACTTTTCTGATGAACTTCTTCTACTTGCACAAAGGGCATATCCAAATGTTGGGTCATCAACTCAACATCAACTTGCACTACAGCAATGGTATAAAAATATGAGTCCAGACATAAAATGGCGATGTTTGGAGAGAAACTGTCAAACCATTCGTGAAGCTGAAGAGGTGGCTGACATGTATGAAGCTATCATGGTACCACAGAAAAAGAAAATCTTCATGGTCAACGGAGAAGAATCAACGATGATAAATTCTTCACCGGAGACAACTGATCGAAATCGTCAACAACAAAAGGGAGACAGACGGTGCTGGACATGTAATGGGACTACACATTTGTCCAGAAACTGCAGACAGAGAACACAGTTTTGCACATGTTGTAAACGCTCTGACCACAGTTTGAAAGACTGTAATTTGTACAGGAAGTGCAAAGAACAGGAACAATTTGAAACTCGACCAACCCACAACGGACGTTCTCAACAGAGAAGAGAGGGAAACGAGAACCGCCGATTTTAAAGGGTCGAGAATCGGTAAATCGACGAAGACCCAACATGAAGAAAGAAGAAATTACGAAACAGGAAAACAGAGAGGATACTCAACCGAGTCAACACTACGTGAAGAAAGAAGAAATTACGAAACAGGAAAATAAGGAAGATACTCAACTGAGTCAACGCTACATGAAGAAAGAAGAAATTACGAAACAGGAAAACAGGGAGGATACTCAACCGAGTCAACGCAACATGAAGAAAGAAGAAACTACGGAACAGGAAAACAAAGAGAAAGAAGATAAAACACAAGAAGATGTACCAAGAAGAATTGGTGTATCGGGATCAAAAATTAGTGATACTGACAATGGAATGTATACTTCTGTATTGGTAGAGAACCAAGAAAAAGTCAACTTTCTAGTTGATTGTGGAAGCACTACAACTCTTCTTTCTACGTCAGTTTTTGATAAACTTAACAAAAACAGTATTTCACCTCTTCAAGTGTCTACTCCATTAGTTGCGGTGAATGGTCAAGCAAATAAACAAAGAGATCAAGAAACAATGAAAGAAGAAAACTTTGTTGCATGTACTTTGACACAACGGAGAAACAAGAATGATGAACTAAGACCTACAGCAGTTCAATTCTCTTTCTCTGACATCCTCAGTTCCGAAGACAAGTCTACAGCAGTTCAATTCTCTTTCTCTGATATCCT
Organism: Littorina saxatilis; assembly: GCF_037325665.1. Lineage (NCBI taxonomy): Eukaryota > Metazoa > Mollusca > Gastropoda > Littorinimorpha > Littorinidae > Littorina > Littorina saxatilis. The sequence goes on along the minus strand of NC_090257.1, from coordinate 675,791 downwards.
CAGTTCTGCAAGCAAGCAAGTCAAGCAAGAAAACCACAACATAGCTATGATTGTGGAGGATGAACAGAAACCGTCATGTAGTAAAACTCTAGACTCATCATCAAGTACAGAAAAACCTGATTTTGAAGTCAGATTTCATCCATTATCTTTGGACGGATGGAATGCAGAAGAACTTAGCCAAGCTCAACTTGAAGATCAAGATATTGAACCACTTCTATCTGCGAAGATGAAATCAAAGGAGCGACCAAAATGGGCAGATCTCTCTACAAAACGTTCTCAGGCAAAAACACTTTGGGCTCAGTGGGACAGACTATGTATAGTAGATGGTATTCTCTGCAGAAAGCGTCTTGAGAATGATAAAGATACAGGACTACAAATGATCGTACCTGAGTCAAAGCAAGAAGATGTTATGAAGAATCATCACGACGTTCCCACCGCTGGTCATCTTGGATCTGAAAAGACAGGAGAGAGAATAAAACAGTCATATTATTGGCCAGCCATGGATGATTGTATCAAACGCTACTGTGTACAATGTGATAAGTGTGCTGCTCGAAAATCTCATCAAAAACATGTTCCACTTGGACATTGTGGAGTTGGTGAACCTCTGGAACGGGTGAATCTAGACATATGTGGACCTTTTCCCAAAACAGTGATGGGAAACACACATATTTTGGTCATCACAGATCAATTCACACGATGGACAGAAGCAATACCAATTCCAAATCAAGAAGCAAAGACAGTAGCACAAGCCTTCATAACTCATTTCGCAAGCAGATTTGGGTATCCACTAACACTATACACTGATCAGGGCACAAACTTTGAATCAGTGTTATTCAAGGAAATGTGTAATCTAGTGGGGATAAACAAGACCAGATCTACAAGCATGCGGCCTCAAGCAAATGGAATTGTAGAACGATTCAACAGAACACTGGCTGCTATGTTAACAGCGTACTGCGAAAACAACCAGAAAAGCTGGGATATCTACTTACCTCTGCTGGCCTCAGCATACAGATCGTCGGTTCACTGCAGTACAGGTATAACTCCAAATCGAATGATGCTGGGACGTGAGGCGAGACTACCGATGTCACTGGTGTTTGGACGACCCGGAGCTGAAGAAGAAGATGTTTCCCCAGATGTCTACACTGCAAACCTGGAACAGACATTTCAAAAAGTATATGAACATGCGCGGAAACATTTAAAGAAAAGTGCAGTGCATCAAGAGAAGTACTACAACATGAAAACCAGAAAACGTGAACTGAGTGTAGGACAATTAGTCTGGTTGTTCAACCCTGTCAGGAAGATAGGTGTGTGTACTAAAATGACGTCAAAATGGAAAGGACCGTATATTATCACCAACAAGATTGATGATTTGACATACCTTATTAAAACTAGACCAAAGAAAGATTCAAAAGCGTATCACATTGACAGACTGTTACCTTATAAAGGAAAGAATGTGCCGACGTGGATGGAGAAGTGGAGACTGAACTGTTCGTAACTTCGCCTTGTTTTTCTGGAACATAACGATGACATTGTGCAAAAGATAGTCATTCATAAACAGTATTCTCATATACGTCTTTCGTATGGATTGTGTTAGTTAGTATGATGGAGCGTAACTCAAGGTAAATTGAGGCTGGTTTCGAGACATATATATCCCTGTGTGACAATAATGTGAGGCACTAGGCCAAGATAATTATTCAAACTGGACAGGTAGAGTTCTCAAGGAGTCGAGTTATTGTTAGGCGATGTGAAATTGGTAAAGCACGAAGGTACTGTAGCACGCTTTTTCAATCCTAACAATGTTACTCGGTCTCGGTTAGTTTTAGAAGATAAGTGGGTAATACAAGATGTATTGTAGTATGGACGGTTGACAAATATGAAAACATTGACTATGAATAACTTAATTAGCGCAATACGATATTAATGTGTTACAGATGGAACCAGTACCGGTATATGAAACCATAAGTGATGTTTCAATCAATCAGGAAGGTCAGGGGAAGGAGAAAGAGAAAACAGACTTGCCTTCTGCAGCAAAACTATACCCAGTCACAGTGTATCTGCCCTATGACGAGGTTATGGCAATTGCACAAGTGCAGACAACCAACTCCTTCACATCGTCTGAAATCAAAAGAAAGAATGGAAAAACCACCATCAAATTAAAGTTCAAGAAAATCAAATAGGACAGGAGTGATTCACTCAAGTTTTAATTTCAAATTTCAATTTCTATGTTCTAGTTCTGGTACTGGTAGTTAAAGTTACAGGAGAATATGTTTTAAAATATATAGATTATGCGGAGCATAATGTTAGAAAGCGGGGGTGCATGTAATGGATGGCCCTATTAGTATTATCCAGGAACTTTAAGCTGAACATTAGTGGATCTAACTTTTGCACTGAGAAACATGTGATACAGATCTAAAAGTGTTCTTCATTGAGACAAGTGAAAGACTGAGAGACTTGTGGACAAATGTTATGATATTAACTGTGTTAGGATGTACTCACCAGAAAACCACTGCACAGTTCGTAGCAGGAAACTTTCGCTGACTAGTTTATGTAGTTTTTATTCGGAATCGTGTGCGTATCGATCGCATTCTTAAGAAACGAACACAATGGAACATAGTCTTCTCTTCGATGACGCCATTTTAGATGACGTGTTGTTCGAGATCTCATCGAAGAAGAACGATGAGAGAATGTTATGTTATGAAATGTGCATGTGAATATTACTGCATGCATTTTAGAATTAATTCATTATTGATAAGATAATGATTGAGTGAAAGGAAACAGAGATTTGGTTTAGTTAGATAAATTGTTTGTATGTTGTTAGAGGTTACCTAGGGAAACGTAAACAAACACTTTTTGGTCGCTTTGACTTGAGAAGGTGTTATACGAGATCTCATCGATGAGAGAATATTATGTAATGAAATGTGCATGTAAATATGGTTATGCATTTTAGAATTGATTCATTATTGATAGGATAATGATTGAGTGAAAGTAAAATGGAGATTTAGTTCGGTAGGATAGGTTGTTTGAGCATTGTTAGAAGTTACCTAGAGAAACGTAAACAAACATCCTCGATCGCCTTGACTCTAAGACGATCGAGAGTGTCGGTTCGTTGCTAAAGGTACGAAACAAGAAGAAAGGAAGGAGAGACAAGGTATGTTGTTTATGTTGTTAGGACATGTATTGGGGTAACGTAGACAGTCAGGGGAGATCGTTATAGACGATCGAAACGTTAGCGGTAGCTAGCGGTAACAGGTAAACAAACAAGAAAGGGAATAAATAGAGAAGGGAAAGCAGAAATCGGGGCTTAGCTTATGAAGTTTTCTAGTCGCTAGTTCCTAGCGGTTGTTCTAGTTGTTCCGGGCTTATGCGGGTTCCTGGTTGATGAAGTTCCTAGCAATTGTTCCAGCAATTTGGTTCTTTTGGCTGAGCGAGGGGGTTCTAGTATTCTTCTTCGAGACTGGATGAGGAAGGATATAATATTGAGTTAGAGAACACTAGGTTCTAAACTACATGAAGGGATAGCAGTCTACAAGAAGAAAGTGGGGCTATCCGACAGGAGAAATCGGGGCGGCTTCTTCGAGACTGGACTAGGAAGGGATAGCAGTCTACAAGAAGAAAGTGGGGCTATCCGACAGGAGAAATCGGGGCGGCTTCTTCGAGACTGGACTAGGAAGGGATAGCAGTCTACAAGAAGAAAGTGGGGCTATCTGACAGGAGAAATCGGGGCGGCTTCTTCGAGACTGGACTAGGAAGGGATAGCAGTCTACAAGAAGAAAGTGGGGCTATCCGACAGGAGAAATCGGGGCAGCTTCTTCGAGACTGGACTAGGAAGGATATAATATTGAGTTGAGAATATTAGGTTCTAAGCTACATAAAGAGATCGCAGTCTACAGTAAAGAAGATAGTCCAGAACAAGGTCATCATATGTCATGCCTATTTTTATATGTGAATGAATGATGCACTGATATATTGAAGTTCGATACGAATTTGTTCAGATGAATAAATCTGAACATTGAAACCTGGAACAATTTGTGTTTGCTTTATTCTTCATTAACATTCACACACACAACAATCAACAACCAGAGCCAACACAGCTCGCGCGCCCATCCCGTTACAATATACACACGTGTGATTTGAACGATTATTATCTCACGAGTGTCTCTCTCACGTATGTAGGATAATTTCGCCTTACGCAACTTGTTGTGTCTTTCTTGTCTTCCTTTTTCTGTCCTTGTCATTTTTTCTTCGTAGTCTCCGTTGGAAGAAAATCATTTTAATCGTCTTCGTTCTTTTCTTCTTCTCCCGCTTCTTCTTCTTCTTCTTCTTCTTCATCTGCGTTCGTGGGTTGAAACTCCCACGTACACTCGTGTTTTTGCACGAGTGGATTTTTACGTGAATGACCGTTTTTATCCCGCCATATAGGCAGCCATACGCCGCTTTCGGAGGACTCCCGCCGCTTATTTTGTTTCTTTCGTTTGACAGTTTACAGTCCGTTAAATCAAAATCTCAAGTCACTTGCTTTAGACTGTTCTAACTCTGTTGGTTTTGGGTTTGTTAATGTGCACAACACATAACCACATCCCCGACACATTCATTTGACCTATCCATGCTACATTGTGACACATTCATTTGACCTATTCATGCTACAGTGTATGTCCTCAGTCAAAGCAAGAAGACTGCAAATGAAGTGAAATAGTTCTGAAAAAAAATGTGTTTGGCTTTTCACTCTTTCCAAATGCAAAGCTGTAGGTGGGGTTTGTTGTTCTTCTGTTCCTTCTGATCTACATGCACAGATGTCGAACAATGGCCAGAGGAATACTGACAGGCAAGCATAGCCTACCTATCATAGGTGCCAGCCCATCTTTAGAGGGAAAGGTGTTAGTAGGCGTTTCAGCCTGAATTCCTTGCATTACATTGCTTGTGGCCGAAAAAGAACCCCTTGTAAAATACCTGTTTTAATGGTGTTGGGTAGTTTTATTCCTGAAGTTCACATATCTGCAAGATGACAACTTTGAATCATGAGCAAATTGGGAAAGAAATACAATAGAGAAATTAGCAAATGTTGATTTTTCAGTTTTGACACAAAAGGGTATTCCATAGAAGAAAGGCCTGGCATGGTGTCATTACTTCATGACGTCATTACTTCATGACGTCATTACTTCATGACGTCGGGTAAACGTAAAGAGTTATACTCAGGACAGAAGAGGCAAATCTCACTAGAATAGGCAAAATTAACGAAAATGGACGTGACGATGAATAATGTACAGGCAAGTGTTAAACCGAATCAACAGTGCCGTTTTGAAGACTTCTAAAATACAACGTCAAATAAGAATGAATAACTCGCAAGATGCAAAGTCAAACATTTAGAGAATGACCTTTGCGTGTCTGTGTCTACCTGCTTCTTCGGAGCCATGTGCACGTGCCGCTGCGCAAGGTGACAGTGCTGTGTGTCTTCGTCTTGCTGACGATGACAGTGTTGTACTGGAGCTCCGCTCTCTTCTTCCTGTGTTTGCCGGGTATTTCCTTTTTTCTGTACTTTTTTTTTTTAAACATTTTATTCAAATGTTGACTGAATGTTTAGACATAGACCTGGATACGAGACAAGTGTAACGGTGTGTGTGTGTATGTGTGTGTGTGTGTGTGTGTGTGTGTGTGAGGATGTGTGTGTGTGTGTGAGGGTGTGTGTGAGTGTGTGTGTGTGTGTGTGTGTGTGAGGGTGTGTGTCTGTGTGTGTGAGGGTGTGTGTGTGTGTGTGAGAGGTGAAAACGGTGTGTGTGTATGTGTGTGTGTGGTGTATGTGTGTGTGTGTCTGTGCGTGTGTGTGTGTGTGTGTGTATGTGTGTGAGGGTGTGTGTGTGTGTGTGTGTGTGGGTGTGTGGGTGTACCCATGTTTCCACAGGTTTGGTTGCCTAAATCACCATAAGGCAACCATCCACACGTGGATGGCAACCTAAACTCTGGATGGCAACCTAATTGTGTGGATGGTCGCTTCATTTAACACCGTTAAATTGACTTTTTTGACGGAAAGAATGTCATAACAATGTTCAAAATGACATTCTTTCCGTCCTCTATAGGCGACGAAATAGGTCAAATTTTGTGCATTTTTTAGTGCAAAATTCTTCGATGCCGGAGCGAGTACTGCACCCAGTGCTGTTGTAGTGCAAGTGCACTAGAAAGGCACTACACCCAGTGCCGCCTCTTAGGTAACCATCCACACTTTAGGTGCGTGTGTGTGTGCATGCGTGTATGTAAGCGTTAGTGTGTGCTCGCTTGTTATTTAGCTTTGCATTGCTTTGGGGAGAGAGGCTCTTACTTTTTTTTCTCTCTCATATAATTACGCGGTCACAATACCTTGAAAACAAGGACTGTCGTTGTGTTTTTCGTTAGTGGGTGTACAACGATAAGCGAGCTGTGGATGATTGTAGAGGTTCTTGACGCTTCATTTGTCACGTATCACGAATGATTGCTCTGCGTTATGTTATCATTTGTTTGAGGGTCAGACTAAAGCAAACGTGTCCAAGATTGTATGTACCGTAAACTACCTTGTATACGCCCACTCCCCCCCCCCTCCCGCACCCCACCCCATGCACCAATTTTGCCCAAATGTTAGAGGTGGGCGTTTACTATGTTATACCCTTTGCAAGAGCGGTTCCTTTGCTAGAATAACGATATGTTGGTCACTCGGCATGGACGTGTTCAAAGGGTGCGTTATTGCACACACCTTTCCCCTCTCTCTCTCACCCACACACACGCACGCACGCACGCACACACACACAACACACACACACACACACACACACACACACACACACACACACACACACACACACACACACACACACACACACACACACACACACAAGCAAACCACGAAGGAAATCATGTTGCTCTGTTAACAAGTTGATAACTTCAAAAGATAATGCTATCTGGTAAAGATTAATCCGGGTCTGCTGTGAACAAACCGATATCAGCATTTTAAGCGAATAAACAAATGTCGCCATCAAGCGTAAGATGATAAGTCACGTTCGTCTCTGAAACTGAAAGATTATTTGTTGTCAGTGTGTCACCCAATGGGGAGGGGGGAGGGGAGGATAGATGTGTTAACAATTAAACATAAAAACAGCAGACTGATTTTTTTCCCTTTACTCTAATGATCTAAAATGGGGGGTGGGCGTTTACTAGGTACTGTACCTTATGCGCAGAATTTGACCAAAAGTAGGTGGTGGGCGTTTACACGATACTGGGCGTATAAAAGGTAGTTTACGGTATAGATTAAACACTGGATTTCCCTTCTTTGTGGTGTGCGACGTCAGAGGTCGACAAAACTTGGTATTCAGGCGGCCAGCCGAGACTCCAAAATAGTGCATGTTTGAGTGCGTTTAATCATACAAACTAAAAGGATTTCTAGCCAGAATCGATCGATACATAAATTGTATTTGTAGTTTTGATCAAAATATGACATTTTTCACAGATCGAGACAGTCAGTGTTCCCCCGAGACCGCGCTAGCAGTCGAGGTGAACAATGACTGTCGAGATCTGTGTAAAATGAGATAATTTACGAAGAACAACATACGCTTACACCTGAGCTTTTCTTACCTTCTTGTGCAGACCTACTTCTCACCGACAAATCACAAGGAAGCCTGTGTGCCCCGATGTCTGTGAAAGCTTCTATGATCAACATGAACCTTGTGCAACTGTCACCAGTTCTGCGCGACCATCACAAAGACAGCGACAGAGCGACTGACAATAACAAACAGTCTCAAAAACAGCGTGACACAACTAAACACAAACTACAGTACGCTAAAACTGAAAGAAGGTTCATAAAGCGAGCCACTAGCTTCGAAATAGTCAACATGGCGAAAACAGTAACTTCCGTCAACAAAGGGCCGCTACTTTTGACCATCGTCAACGAAGCTTACCTTCCCTTGACTTTCAACTGGCTGTGCCATACCGCTAAACTTCCGGGAGTTCACGAAAAGCTGATTTTTCTGGTGCAAGGCAAGGAGACGGAGGTACGGTTGAATCAACGTTGGCCCAACATCAAGACTCACACTGTGAACCAGACACAAAATGAACTGTCTGGACCCTTGAAATTCGGGACAGTGGGATACATCCGCATGATGGTCCGGAGAACGGAATTACTCAATGCTCTCGTTCAAGCCAACATCAGTTTTCTCCTCTTCGAAACGGATTTTATCTGGTTTGAGAATCCGGTTCCAGATTTCATTAAATTGGGACAGGAAGAAAACCTGGACTTGGTAGGAACTGTGTCTACAGCTGACACCCAAAACATGTGCGGGGCTTTCATATACTTCCGGAATACGACGCGCATGCGCACTTTGTGGGCGGAAGTGACGCGTCAAATACATGGGCTGGAAGATCAAGTTCGTACCAAAAACGACAAGGACCCAGCACCGTATCGGCAAAACGAACAAGTCTACCTGAACCGTTTATTGGAAGTATGGAGATACTGAGTCATTATTACATACTCGCTAAAGAAAAAAGGGTGTAGGGCACATAATTATATTTGCGAAAGTTTCAATCCCTAAACTAAACAAGGCAGTACACTAAAAGTACGACAGCCAATCTTTAAC
>NC_090257.1:637200-664700 GCF_037325665.1 Littorina saxatilis | reverse complement strand
CTGTGAGTTCGACAGCTACTTGACTAAATATTGTATTTTCGCTTAACGCGACTTGTTTGAGTTTTAATTAAGTTGACTAGCAATGATATTAACCATAATGTATGTATGATTATAAAGGATACACGAGAGTATGTACGAGAGTGTATGTGAGGGTGCGGGTATGGATATGTGTGGTTTGGGTTATGTGTGTATTGATGTGTAATTGTATGTGTCTATATGTTGTGAGAGTGTGTTTTTATGTAATGTTATTTCGTACACTAGCCAAAAGAAAAATGTCCGTTTGCTGCATTCAAATGATACAGTTTTATTTAATTGAATTGTGAATTGAATTGTTGTTGTTGTTGTTGTTGTTGTTGTTGTTGTTGTTGTTTGGAGGATGAAGACGTGTGTGTGTGTGTGAGTGCGGGATTGGGGAGGGAGGTGAGTGAATGTGAAAGCGTGTGAATGTTCGTGCGCGCGCGTGTGTGTGTTTCGCCATGGCGACTGCCGCTTGCTGAGCATGCCAACAAAACAGGCACCTTAAACGCATTACCTGCTTAAGTTCAAATGTTAAAGTCATTCTGCGCAGTCATCTAATACCCGATAAAGGCATCCTTCGCACACACCAATTTTCGATGCAGGTGCCTGTCTAGCCTTTCCAATGTGTCTGGATGACATCCGAATCATTTGTGGAACATTGTTTTAAACTGACCGTACAACCTTTGTGGTCACTCGTATTAGGGCTGGTTTGTTTTTAGTTTTTGCTTAGCCTGAAAGTGTATTTCTAATTGCATGCTGCATATTTGTTATTTCGTTTCTCTTCTTTTCTTTGGCAAAAATTAAATAAAGAATAAAGACAATGGTTTGATTTTACTCTGTTATAGTAAGGTAGACGCGGTTTTTCCCGTTTGGGACCAACACGTATTACGTTGCTCCACAAACGAAGTGTCCGTCGTGAGCACCGAGTGTCCGTCGTGAGCACCGAGTGTCCGTCGTGAGCACCGAGTGTCCGTCGTGAGCACCGAGTGTCCAATTTTGCGGAGCTACAAAGTACGTAGGCCTTACGTGTTCCTGACCCTATGCGTCACCTCTTTCATTAGCGAAATCGACAAGACATCGGCCACTTGTCACTCACTTTTCATTCCATATGCAGGCGATTTGTAGTTATAGCCACGAAACCAAGAAAAATTACCCCATTTTCAATGCCAATCAACGCATGGCTTTCCTCCCTTAGCACGAAAGATCGCTTTTCCGTGCAAAGGTGTGCGTCTGCTTCGTATTCCTCTCCAAGAATGACAAAGAAACAAGCCGACATTCAAGCAATATAAAAAATGTTAACAAAACTGGTACGTTGCTTTTGTGTTTCCTTTTTATTTTTTATTCAAACAATAAAGTATAAACAGCGTAAAAACAACATGCGATGACAACATTATGATCATTCAAGAATGTCGCTGTTTTACTTGCCAGCTGAGCTAGAATATACACGAGAATGTTCGCACGATGCGGAGGTGTGTGCACATGTTGTGAACCATCAAAGGCAACTCTCTTTCTGGGGAGAGAAATTCAAGTTTTACGCCCTCACGGCAAAGCCATTAGGGGCATGTTCCCGGGTTTTAACCCGACTTTAGATGAGATACACAAGTGTATGCGTGTTTAGGTGGTACCAGCCATCTGCACTTATGGCAGAATGACCGAGGTCTTTTACACCCCCCGCGGGTTAGGGGGAGTCCCATATTGGTTGGGACGAGAAAGAATTTACCCGATGCTAACCAGCATGTCGTAAGAGGCGACTAACAGGTTCTGTTTCTCCTTTTACCCTTGTTAAGTGTTTCTTGTATAGAATATAGTCAATGTTTGTAAAGATTTTAGTCAAGCAGTATGTTAGAAATGTTACGTCCTTTGTACTGGAAACTTGCATTCTCCCAGTAAGGTCATATATTGTACTACGTTGCAAGCCCCTGGAGCAATTTTTTTATTAGTGCTTTTGTGAACAAGAAACAATTAACAAGTGGCTCTATCCCATCTCCCCCCTTTCCCCTATCCCATCTCCCCCCTTCCCCCGTCGCGATATAACCTTGAATGGTTGAAAACGACGTTAAACACCAAATAAAGAAAAAGAAGGTCTTTTACGTGCCACTGTGGTGACACGGGGGTGGGAGATGGATACCGTCTCTGGGTCTGCACATAAAGTTGACCCGTGTCCGTCCCGGCCCAGATTCGAACCAGCGACCTTTCGATCACAAGTCCAGTGCTCTACCACCTGAGCTACCCGGGCCCCCAACTCTCTTTCTGTCTCCAAGGGGAGGATTAAATGTACATCCCAAGTCGCCTCCCCCTAGTTGCCAGGAGTATAACACATCTTGCTCGTTCTGTACCAAACAATGGAGTGCCACGCTGTATATCCGGCTACTATACTAGCGGAAAAAAGTTAAGGACGGTTCACACACGCAATCACAGCAAAAGAACGAATGAACATATCGTACGGAAATTTGGAACACGTTTACTTCAGTCAATGTGCAACGCAACTGCAAAATTTGGGTTTATTTCATCGAGCCGATTCGGTTATTCATGTCCACAAACAGCAGAGGGGTCACAAATAAACATAACAAGTCTTTCATGAGGTCAATAATGGGTGTGTCCGCCACGTTTGCGCTCAAGTTCACCACACCTTGACCACATAGAGTTCATAAGCTTCGTGAAAAAGGCCTGTGGAATGGCCTGCCACTCCTGTTGGAGCATCTGCAGCAGCTGCTGCAGGTTTCTGGGAGGCTGGTGGTTGGCCCTCACCTGCCTGTCCAGTTCGTCCCATACATGCTCTATGGGGTTCATGTCTGGCGAACAGGCAGGGAAATCCATCCTGACGACCCCGGTTTGCTGGATGTAGTCGTTGACAAGCCTGGCCCTGTGAGGAGTAGCATTGTCATCCTGAAACACGGCGTTTGGGCCAATCTGCTGCAGGGTCGGCAAGACAATAGGGGCGAGAATTTCGTCCCTGTAGCGTTGACCAGTGAGATTCCCGACCACATGGTACAGGGGGGTGCGTTGATGAAGGCTGAAGCCCCCCCCCCCCCCCAAACCATCACAGAGCCCCCGCCGAAGGCCACCCTCTCATGCACTGTGTCGTCTTCATAACGCTCGCCCTCACGCCTCCAGACCTTGCGCCGGCCGTCAGAATGGTACAGGTTGAACCTGGACTCGTCACTGAATAGGACCTGAGCCCAGTCCCGGCGCGTCCATCTCAAGTGGCGGCGACTCCAGGCCAGACGAGCCCGGCGATGAGCCTGTGTCAGCAGGGGACGCACAGCAGGACGACGACTCCGCAGCCGGGCGTCATGCAGGCGGTTGCCGATGGTCCTCTCTCTAACGTTGATGTTAGTGGCCTCCCGTAACTGCCCTCTGATGACCTTGCAGGTGGTGGCCCGGTGCTGCAGCGCCTGCCGTTGGATGAAACGATCTTCCCTAGGAGTAGTCTTTTTGGGGCGACCCGACCTGGGCCTCTCCTCGACATTGTTTGTCGTCTGGAACCGTTGATTCAGCCTTACAATGACTGAATGCGATACCCCAAGTTGCCTGGCCACTTCGCACTTGGATACGCCGTCGTGGAGCCAGGCAATTGCTCTTCCTCAGCTTCCGTCTGGCAGGCATGGTGAGGAGATGGCAGCTCGCAGAAAATCGGCGGCTTCCCAGCCAGCAAGACATTAGCGGCCGATAATCGGCCGAACACCCTTCAAAAAGTCGGGCCGGTGACGTCAAAACATACGACGCGGGTGTTGGCCCGACTAACTTTTGCAAAGAGGCAACGAGGCGGCCGATAGGCGGCCGAACACCTGCACTATGGCGGCACGCATCCGGTCCGATGTTAATCGGCCCGATGACTTGTTTGACCTGCGGTCCGACACCTTATGCCGACATCGGGAAGATATCGATTTCAGCGGGAAGACATCGGGACGATGTCGGCATAAGGTGTCGTGCCGCAGGTCCAACAAGCCATCGGGCCGATTAACATCGGACCGGATGCGTGCCGCCATAGTACAGGTGTTCGGCCGCCTGTCGGCCTCCTCGTTGCCTCTTTGCAAAAGTTAGTCGGGCCAACACCCGCGTCGTATCTTTTGACGTCACCTGCCCGACTTTTTGAAAGGTGTTCGGCCGACTATCGGCCGCTAATGTCTTGCTGGCTGGGTGCAGCTACAGATACAGCAGTATGTACCACCACCACCCCCCCCCCCCAAGTGTAACAGTGCAAAATTCACTTACAGCTACAGCAGTATAACCCCCCTCCCCCCAGTGTTACAGTGGAAAACAAACCTACAGATACAGCAGTGTGTACAACCCCCCCCCCCCCCCCAGTGTAACAGTGCAAAACACATCAGCTACAGATACAGCAGTGTGTAGAACCCCCCGCCCCTACCGCCCTCACTGTAACAGTACAAAACACACCTACAGCTACAGATACAGCCGTATACACCCCCCCCCTCAGTATTACAGTATAAAACACACCTACAGCAACAGATTCAGCAGTATATACAACCCCCCAAGTGTAACAGTGCAAAAATTACTTACAGCTACAGCTACAGCAGTATGTACACCTCCCCTCCCCCTTAGTAACAGTGCAAAACACACCTACAGCTACAGCAGTATGTACAACCCCCCCCCCCCCCCCCCCACCACGGTAACAGTACAAAACTCATTTACAGCTACAGATTCAGAATTATGTACATCCCCCTCCCCCCGCTGCCACCACTGTAACAGTACAAAACATACCTACAGCTTCAGATACAGCAGTATGTACAACACTCAACCGCCTTCCCCCGTGTAGAGTGCAAAACACACCTAGACCTACAGATACAGCAGTATGTTCAACCCCCCCCCCCCCTCCCCACCTACTGTAACAGTACATAACACACCTACAGCTACATCAGTATGTACAAACCGCCCCCCCCCCCCCAAGTGTAACAGTACAAAACACGCCTACAGCTACAGATAGATCAGTATGTACCCCCCCCCCCTCCCAAGTGTTACAATGCAATACCTACAGCTACAGATACATCAGTATGTACACCCCACCCCCCAAGTGTAACAGTGCAAACCACACTTACAGCTACAGATTCAGCAGTATGTACTCCACCCCCCCCCCCCTGTAACAGTGCAAAAATCACTAACAGCTACAGCAGTATACCCCCCCTCCCCGTACAGCTACAGCAGTATAAACAAGAAGGGCAAAGCCCATACGACTCACATGCTTGACCTTTACATGACCTTGGCCTTCAGGGTCAAGGTCAAACAACTAAACCTAGCAATGACATCATATACTAAGAACTGCTTTACACATTTTTTCTACCAAAATACATGTGACCTTGACCCAAGGTCAAGGTCATCCAAGGTCATGCAACACAAAGCTGTTAATTCAAGACATAGGAAGTACAATGGTGCTTATTGGCTCTTTCTACCATGAGATATGGTCACTTTTAGTGGTTCACTACCTTATTTTGGTCACATTTCATAAGGGTCAAAGTGACCTTGACCTTGATCATATGTGACCAAATGTGTCTCATGATGAAAGCATAACATGTGCCACACATAATTTTTAAGTTTGAAACAGTTATCTTCCATAGTTCAGGGTCAAGGTCACTTCAAAATATGTATACAATCCAACTTTGAAGAGCTCCTGTGACCTTGACCTTGAAGCAAGGTAAACCAAACTGGTATCAAAAGATGGGGCTTACTTTGCCCTATATATCATATATAGGTGAGGTATTCAATCTCAAAAACTTCAGAGAAAATGTGAAAAATGTGAAAAATAGCTGTTTTTTAGAACACATTTATGGCCCCTGCGACCTTGACCTTGAAGCAAGGTCAAGATGCTATGTATGTTTTTTGGGGCCTTGTCATCATACACCATCTTGCCAAATTTGGTACTGATAGACTGAATAGTGTCCAAGAAATATCCAACGTTAAAGTTTTCCGGACGTCCGGACGGACGGACGGACGACTCGGGTGAGTACATAGACTCACTTTTGCTTCGCATGTGAGTCAAAAATCACTAACAGCTACAGCAGTATGTACCCCCCCTCCCCGTACAGCTACAGCAGTATATCATGCAGCTACAGATACAGCAGTATGTACCACCCCCCCCCCAAATGTAACAGTGCAAAATTCACTTACAGCTACAGCAGTACAACCCCCCCCCCTCCCCCCAGTGTTACAGTGGAAAACAAACCTACAGATACAGCAGTGTGTACAACCCTCCCCCAATCCAAGTGTAACAGTGTAAAAAACACCTACAGCTACAGCAGTATGTACACCCCCCCCCCTTCCCAACTGTAACAGCTCAAATCGCACCTACTGCTACAGATACAGCAGTGTGTTCAACCCCCCCCCCCCCCCCCCCCCCCGTGTAACAGTGCAAAACACACCTACAGCTACAGATTATGAGATACAGCAGTATGTACAACCCCCCCCCCCCCCCACTGCAACAGTACAGAACTCATTTACAGCTACAGATTCAGAATTATGTACACCCCCCCTCCCCCCGCTGCCACCAATGTAACAGTACAAAACTTCCATACAGCAGTATGTACAACACTCCACCGCCTTCCCCCGTGTTGAGTGCAAAACACACTTAGAGCTACAGATACAGCAGTATGTTCAACCCCCCCCCCCCCTGTGTGCAAAGCACACCTACAGCTACATATACAGCAGTATGTTCAACCCCCCCTCCCCCCCTACTGTAACAGTACATAACACACCTACAGCTACAGATACATCAGTATGTACAACCGCCCCCCCCCCCCAAGTGTAACAGTACAAAACACACCTCCAGCTACAGATTCAGCAGTATGTACACCCCCCCCCCTCCCCAGTGTTACTGTGCAAAACACACCTACAGCTACAGATTCAGCAGTATGTACACCCCCCCCCCCCCCCAAGTGTGCATCAGTGCAAAACACACCACCAGCTACAGATAGATCAGTATGTACCCCCCCCCCCCCCAAGTGTTACAATGCAATACACACACCTACAGCTACAGATACATCAGTATACATACACCCCACCCCCCAAGTGTAACAGTGCAAACCACACTTACAGCTACAGATTCAGCAGTATCATGAGTATGTACTCCACCCCCCCCCCCCCCCCACTGTAACAGGACAAAACACCTACATCTACATATACAGATACAGCAGTATGTACTCCCCCCCCCCCCCCTGTATAACAGCAAAACTAACATTAAAGCAAGAAAAACCAAAATCACTTACTCGCTGGATCCGTCGGTTGTCCTCGAGTTGACGTTAACAGCTTGAACACACCTGTAGGTTTCCATCCGTCCTTGGCTACACAATTTTAACTTGTCAACTATCACCGCCACCACGTGGCACTGGGACCAGCACTCAGATTGAGATCCCGAGGCGACATTCGTCTCGGATAACATATCATCAATGTGCTGTACAACATTCGCAAGAATGTCTCTTCTTTCGATATTAACTTGAACTAAGAAAACTTCGGTCACGCGGGAAAGTAGCAGCTAGCCGGCCATGTTCACACTCAATCTTGTTTGTACCGTAAGGAAAGCTAAAAGAGTATTTCAAGTATATATGATGGCGTATTTTTAAAATGTAAAACTCATGGTTTGAGCTCATGCTGTATTTGATTGCAAATATACAAACAAAACTTACAATTAATTATCCTACTCCTATGTGAAAAAGTCAACAAATATGAATAATTTAGTTTCGCATTTGCAGAGTCATGTCACGCCGTTCCCGACGCTTGAACAGGGGACGTAACAAATGTTAAAATAATGATAATAAATTCAAGTTGTTATCTCCCGTAACTCTGCATATTTTTATCGACAGCAACATTGCGTCGGGCCGATGTCGGGGTTTATTACGTACATTTGCCGAGTTTTACACACAGGCAAACTATATCGGCGGCGCGACAACGGACGTCGACACACGACATTTGACGACGTCACCCGACTGAAATCGTCAGTCGGCCGACGAAAGCTTGCTAGCTGGGTTATAAAGCCGAGTTCGTGATCACAATTCACACTCGAAGGATTGTCCTTGCATGTGCACAACAATTTTGCCATGTTACCTGCCTTATTCTACCCGTGCGCACGCCAAACAACAGCCTACTTTTTGGCGATTTTGCTATTTTAGTCACGTGCTGCAGCTCTGCGCCCGGGAGTCCCGTGCAGTTTTCCTGCTAACACAGCATAACCTACCCATTGGTGTGTAGCATGCGACAGCCATTTGATTTTGCTGACGAAAGAACAGGGTGTTTTAAACAAATGAAAGTCAGCGGGGAAATCAGTGGCCCGTCCCTAACTTTTTTCCGCTAGTGAATACCCGCTTCGCCGGGTAGCCGGCTTCGCCGGGAAGAAGTGAAGCCGGGTGAGTGGTGCACCGTACGCCGGCTTGGCCGGGTGAGTGGTGCACCGTACGCGATTGACGCCACACGAAGGAAGGGAGATAAACGGGCAAAACACTGGAGAAGATAAGGAAGAGTAATACCCGGCTTCGCCGGGATGAAAGCGTTGTGGACAGTGACCTTCTAAAAATAGTAACGGGAATATGGATTGAGCGTTGTGGACAGTGACCTTCTAAAAATAGAAACGGGAATATGGATTGACGCCACACGAAGGAAGGGAGAAAAACGCGCAAAACACTGGAGAAGATAAGGAAGAGTTACTGGGAATGGATGCAGAAAAACCAAAATCGGTTCAGCGCTACGCGCTGAGAGCACGTGTTGGAAATTCTCATCGGCCAGGTTGTGTCCGGGGTCTACCTGAATATGCCCACCAAATTTGAAGCAGATCCATCGAGAACTTTGCCCGTGCATGGCGAACACACAGACAGACAGACAGACAGACAGACACAAGCCGTATATATAGATATAGATACCGAGAGAGTGCTGTTACGCCCCATTTTGTCGCATCGGCAGGGAATATCTCTGTTTTGCCTTAGAACAGTCCTTGCCTTCAAGACAACAACCTATGCACTCCCACCACCAAATAAATGGTTGTGTAAAAATCATCAAAATTAAATTTCCGAAATCGTTTAAAGAAAATTTCATCTTATTCCTTGTCGGTTCCTGATTCCAAAAACATATAGATATGATATGTTTGGATTAAATACACGCTCAGAAAGTTAAAACGAAGAGAGCTAGAGGTACAGTAAAGCGTGCAATCGCTACCGCGCCAAACAGGCTCGTCACTTTCACTGCCTTTTGCACTAGCGGCGGACTACGTTCAGTTTCATTCTGTGAGTTCCACAGCTTGACTAAATGTAGTAATTTCGCCTTACGCGACTTGTTTCTTTTGTCGCCACCCTGATTACGGCCGGTATGTTTTCATTGTTGGCTTAGCTTGACAGTGTGCGCCTAGTGCAAGCTGCTTGCTTAGCTTGACAGTGTGCGCCTAGTGCAAGCTGCTTGCTTAGCTTGACAGTGTGCGCCTAGTGCAAGCTGCTTGCTTAGCTTGACAGTGTGCGCCTAGTGCAAGCTGCTTGCTTAGCTTGACAGTGTGCGCCTAGTGCAAGCTGCTTGCTTAGCTTGACAGTGTGCGCCTAGTGCAAGCTGCTTGCTTAGCTTGACAGTGTGCGCCTAGTGCAAGCTGCTTGCTTAGCTTGACAGTGTGCGCCTAGTGCAAGCTGCTTGCTTAGCTTGACAGTGTGCGCCTAGTGCAAGCTGCTTGCTTAGCTTGACAGTGTGCGCCTAGTGCAAGCTGCTTGCTTAGCTTGACAGTGTGCGCCTAGTGCAAGGTGCTTGCTTGTTATTTTGTTTCTTTTCTTTTATTTGGCAAAATAAAACAAATGATACAGATGTAGCCAAGTGGCGTACCCCGTCTCTCTGTGTGTGATTATCTCCTGCCCGACCCAGTTGCCTCCCCTGTCTATAGCTATTCCCTGTGTGTGTGCTAGTCACATTGGGTTTACATTTAAATAATGCCCTTTGTGCTAAGAAATCCCTAACTTGAAATGATGAGAAGCAGCAGCGTAACCTCTAACCATCAGTGCCTAAGGAGTGACTAAATAATACCTGGTTGTCTTTGTGCATTGTACTTTATTGTGTGTTTACTATCGTAGGGTAGACTCCGACCGGATGCATTTCTAATCTCTTATCTCAGATTTAGGTGGTCGTTATGTAATGTGCCGCCAGCCTGTCTGTATCGTTGGAACGGCGTCTTGTCAAGTGGGTGTCATTTCTTTTGACAGGGTACATTATAGAAGATGCCAGGTGGCTTGGAGGTTTTAGTCTCTTACCCCCCCTTCTGTGTATCAGCTTTGACACTGCTTGTAATCTAATGAGCCTTATCCGGTGTGCGTAATATTTCCGGTGCTTGACACCGACCCGGCTTCATGCCTCGGTAACGATCCCTTTCATTGGGCAGGCATCTTAAGACGACACCCCCCGTTGTCTGACACCGGGTAGTCTTCCTATTGGCTATCGGAAGTGACCAGCCTTTAAAAGAGAGCATTAGGCTAGGTCAGCAGACGCGTTTAGTGAGACCGATCATCGAGTGAGCTGGGTGCTGCTCATATGTTGTTGTCGTGAAAGTGTCGAACCTCTGCCCAAATTTATCGCGACTTGTGAACCTGTGCTCTTGTGTTTACTGTTTCAAGTGTGCTCACTGAGGAGAATCTACACTGCTTTCTGGTGTCTCCTTTCTGGTGTCTACTTTCTGTTGTTTGCTTTCTGGTGTCTCCTTTCTGGTGTTTACTTTCTGGTGTCTACTTTCTGGTGTTTGCTTCTGGTGTACGTTAATTAAAAGTCACGTTATCGCAACATCTGTCTTGGCGTCTCATTTATGCTTCCTGGCCTATTCCCCACCTTCCACTCCACCCTATCACACAGAAGAAAAATGATTCAAGGTTTGCAGATGCTTAGTGGCAGTAACATTTGAATCGAACATTATTTTGTATTTACTCTATACAAATACGGTAGAAGCGCGCGCGGTTGAACAAAAGTCTTTGATGTGCGGCCGGTTACAGAACTGTTGACATTGATCTTTTTGCGGCTTCACTTGAATCGAATAGCCTTGATGGGACATTTCGCTTTAGACGACATTTTGAAGGTTTTCTTTTCAACTTTTTTTGGTCACCCTTATTAGGCCTGGTGTGTTGTTCGTGTTTGCTCAGCTTGAAAGTCCTCGCTGATTGCATCTTGCAAATTGGTCATTTCGTCGACAAAGTAAAATAGAAAACAAAGAAATGGAATGTATGAGTTGTGATCTTTTACTATTGTGTAATGTTAGCGGGAAGGTGTGTCAAATGTGCTTTGCTTGACAGCACGCATGTTTACACACACACACACACACACACATCATACACACACACACACACACACATCATACACACACACGCACCACAAACATACACACACACACACACGTACACACACGCACGCAAACACACACACACACACACGCACGTACACACACACACACGCACACATATACACACACAAACAAACACACACGTACACACACACATACACACACACACACA
Organism: Littorina saxatilis; assembly: GCF_037325665.1. Classification (NCBI taxonomy): domain Eukaryota; kingdom Metazoa; phylum Mollusca; class Gastropoda; order Littorinimorpha; family Littorinidae; genus Littorina; species Littorina saxatilis. The sequence continues at coordinate 653,217 of NC_090257.1, read as the reverse complement.
CACACACGCACACACACACACACACACACACACACACACACACACACACACACACTCGTTCTTAATGAAGACACTCGCACTCAGAATGTGTACTTGGTACAACAGTTTATTTTCAAGGCGGCACAAAATGCACAAAGCTCATTCAACATTCCATTAACAAATGTATGTCGCAAACAGCATACGAAGTCTTTTCAAGGAGAAGAACAAAAGACCGGAGGCAGGAAAAGAATAATACGCGTATGATCCGCATTCCTGTTTTCTGTCACTCATTTTGATTCCTCACCCAAATCGATTGGAGTTTTTGCCACGAAGACAGCACAAAACCAAGGCAGATAACCCCATTTTATTCAACACCAATTCATGCATGGCTTTCCTCCCTTGTCACGAAAGTGTTCGGTTCATTGTTTAAAGGCTAACTCCGTCTCGTAAAAACAGTTCGCTTCCTCATCTCAGATATAGTCAGGCTTTTACCTGTGATCCGACCATCCCTCCACTTGGTCACATACAACACAATCAACAGCCTGGGTGTTCTCAGACCACAGTGGGATTTCTGTTGAAGAATTAATTTCGTAAAAGGACAGTAGATCGGGTTTTCGTATATGAATTAATTATAACAATTCATATCACCAAAGCAATCTGTCAGGGTGTTAATTTGTGGTATGTGACCAAGTGGAGGGATGGTCTTATCCTGTGTTAAAGCCTGTGCAGATCTGAGACGTTGAGGCGAACTGTCTTCACGAGGCGAACTGTCTTCACGAGGCGCACTGTCTTCACGAGGCAAACTGTCTTCACGAGGCGCACTGTCTTCACGAGGCGCACTGTCTTCACGAGGCGCACTGTCTTCACGAGGCGCACTGTCTTCACGAGGCGAACTGTCTTCACGAGGCGAACTGTCTTCACGAGGCGCACTGTCTTCACGAGGCGCACTGTCTTCACGAGGCGAACTGTCTTCACGATGCGAACTGTCTTCACGAGGCGCACTGTCTTCACGAGGCGCACTGTCTTCACGAGGCGAACTGTCTTCACGAGGCGCACTGTCTTCACGAGGCGAACTGTCTTCACGAGGCGCACTGTCTTCACGAGGCGCACTGTCTTCACGAGGCGCACTGTCTTCACGAGGCGAACTGTCTTCACGAGGCGCACTGTCTTCACGAGGCGAACTGTCTTCACGAGGCGCACTGTCTTCACGAGGCGCACTGTCTTCACGAGGCGAACTGTCTTCACGAGGCGAACTGTCTTCACGAGGCGCACTGTCTTCACGAGGCGAACTGTCTTCACAAGGCGAACTGTCTTCACGAGGCGCACTGTCTTCACGAGGCGAACTGTCTTCACGAGGCGCACTGTCTTCACGAGGCGCACTGTCTTCACGAGGCGCACTGTCTTCACGAGGCGCGCTGTCTTCACGAGGCGAACTGTCTTCACGAGGCGCACTGTCTTCACGAGGCGCACTGTCTTCACGAGGCGCACTGTCTTCACGAGGCGAACTGTCTTCACGAGGCGCAGCAGGCACTTTGGGTGTGCGTCTGCTTCCATTTCTTCCCCAAGAATTACACAGAAACAAATTGACATGCGAACTATATATCGTATAAATAGCATACAAACAAAATATTAATATCAGCATTGTAATCATTCAAGACAGTCCTGCGGACAAAAGCCAAGAAGGTAACAGTTTCAGTGGCCCGCAGAGCAAAAATGTAAGCACTTAACACACGTGAATGTTCGCACGATACCAAGTTCATACCAAGGCATGTGCACATGTTATGAACATTTAAAGGCAACTCTGCTACTGTTCCCATTGCTAGAATTATTTCGCACTCTTCGTGACATTGTTGGTGACCAGGCACCTCCAGACTCACGCATACGCGTGTCCGTGGTATCTGTTCTTGCTGCCAGTATCATAAATAATCATGACAATGTGTTTTCCAACAATGCTGCTAAAGTTTGGCTCCTTTTGTCAACATCGACGAATACGATGATAATGATGATGCCGTCCTCGACGACAATGACAGTGACGACGACAGCGATTATGATTTTGGCAACAGTCTGTACTAAACTCGGATTCTTGGGACGTTTCCTTCAAGAATATTCTCACAACCCTTGGAGTATGTTGGAAGATTAAAGTGCCACATATCGAGGATAAATGCACATGTTCATTTCGTCTCCCCACAGCTCTGTTGCCAGGTGTATCCAACGTGTTGCTCGTTGTCACTGTGAGCGACTAGCCATTGCAGTTCCCTCATAGGCAAAGAACATGCGGGACAGGACCCACCATCATCGTACCACACAAGGGAGTTCACTCTGTTTGTCATTGACAGTTCATCGCCACCTGCACTACATCTTGAAGAGATCATTTTGAGTTTTGTTTCTTTGCTTGTTTTTTTCCTAACATAGAGGGGGAATCGAGACGAGGGTCGTGGTGTATGTGTGTGTGTGTGTGTGTGTGTGTGTGTGTGTGTGTGTGTGTGTGTGTGTGTGTCTGTGCGTGTGTGTGTGTAGAGCGATTCAGACTAAACTACTGGACCGATCTTTATGAAATTTGACATGAGAGTTCCTGGGTATGATATCCCCGGAGTTTTTTTTCATTTTTTCGATAAATACATTTGATGACGTCATATCCGGTTTTTTCTAAAAGTTGAGGCGGCACTGTCACACCCTCATTTTTTAATCAAATTGATTGAAATTTTGGCAAGGCAATTTTTGACGAAGGCCGGGGTTTGGTATTGCATTTCAGCTTGGTGGGTTAAAAACTAATGTGTGAGTTTGGTCATTAAAAATCGAAAACTTGTAATTAAAACTATTTTTTTTATTAAACGATCCAAAAACAATTTCATCTTATTCTTTGTCATTTTTTGATTCCAAAAACATATAAATATGTTATATTTGGATTAAAAACTAGCTCTGAAAATTAAAAATATAACAATTTGTGATCAAAATTAAATTTCCGAAATCGATTTAAAAACAATTTCATCTTATTCCTTGTCGGTTCCTGATTCCAAAAACATATAGATATGATATGTTTGGATTAAAAACACGCTCACAAAGTTAAAACGAAGAGAGGTACAGAAAAGCGTGCTATGCAGCACAGCGAAACCACTACCCCGCTGAACAGGCTCGTTAGTTTCACTCCGTTATGCACAAGCGGCGGACTACGGTCATTGTGAAAAAATGCAGTGCGTTCAGTTTCATTCTGTGAGTTCCACAGCTTGACTAAATGTAGTAATTTTGCCTTACGCGACTTGTTGTTTGTTGTTGTCACTGCCAACACTTTATGTCACAACCAACAATTGTGTCATTCTGCGTGTGCTGAAAGAAACGAGGCACAGCAGTAAAGTCAAATCTGCTGTTTCTTAGTCTTGTGCTTTATGCAAAGCACTGTGGACAAATCCACTAACACACATCTGTCATATTTCCTCGCTTGATTCAAAACACTGGGGAAACTGTCCACCACAGCAAATCTCTATGTTCAGCCAAAGAACAGTCCTCGTCGTCAAGACAACGACACAATGTGTCCGAGGTGTAAGTACTTGGCGAGGTTGCTATATCAGTAGTTCACTCACAAACCAGTGATCCACATCGTTACAGGCGACATTATTATGAGGCAAGTTTCTTCTGATCGTCCTTGTTTCTAGTCCATTCAGCTAAATAAAATATTAAAATGATTTTTAATTGTGAAAATTGAACAGCACAAAGGAACTCTGCTTTTGGAGTCCGAAGCCTCTTAGCTTTAACTTCTGCAGTCAAATCTCAGACCTTACACGCAGAATATAAAGTGCCGCCTTGAGTTTGGCCAACACCGCAGGCTATCATGCATGTATTTCACAACCTACAGAGCACGTGCTATACATAGAAGCCTATCTGTTCTTCACGTGTATTGTTTTTAGACAGAGGGGCAGTGGGGCAAGTGTCAAACTTGAGCGGAAACATCATCTCGGGCACAGAAGATATTGACGAAGAGTTTGATGGCGATGTAGACGGGGTGGGGGAGGAGGAGGGGGATGTGGACACACGCGAAGAGACAAGCGCTGCTTTTAACCGAGAAGAAGCAGCAGCAGCAGGTGACAGAAGACGACTCTCGACGTCACATTTTGGCGGTGACGTAGATGCGGGAGGGACGTCATCAAAACAAAACGTCACGCGTCTCTGACTCTTGCTGCTGCCGCCACTACTGCCGCTAAGGTTGCTGAGCACTGAGTGGGACTTGGTGCGCTTGAAGTTGTGGAGGGTGGAGCGAGGGCCCGCACAGCTCCTGTCGTCATAGCTGCACGTGCTGGCCTGGCTGGGCCCCGAGTCGTGGCTGTCGAAACTGACGTCAGACCCCGAGGCGCTGGCGCAGGACTCAGATGACGCGCGGTCGCTGCCGGATGACGTAGTGCTGCTGCCGCCGGAGCAGTGAGCCGTGACGTCCAGCAGCACCTGGTTGCCGTCATGGTCAGTGGTCAGCCAGCAGGCCTCGGAGATGGGCTGACAGACGTTGGGAAATAGAGGCACAAGCCGACCCAGCTCCGCGACCTTGAACTTCAACCTCACGCTCTGGCGGGTCGAAGGTTGAGTCGAAGTCGTCGGGCCTTCCCGCTTCAGCGCGAACTGGATGTCGAAGTTGATCTGCGAGTGCACGGTGAAGAGGCAGAAGTCGTCTCTGAGAAGGTCCGGCTCGAAACCGAGGATGAGTTTGTAGAACTGCACCATGTCCAGCCACGTGTCGTCCTTCGTTTGCACCACGATGCGGATGTGTTCCTTGCCATAGTGCACCTGCCGCACGCTCCACAGCGGAAGGTCCTCCGAGAGGAAGAAATAGTCCAAGGATTTGGGGTTCAGGTTGAGATTCCTCCGCGACGCCCTCTCGCAGTGGTGCAGCTTCCAGGGAGCTCGCTCCATGCACTGCCGGACACTGTCCACTCTGCCGCCAGAGCAGGTCTCTTCCTCGTACAGAAACAGCACCACAGACACAGGCGGCGACCCTTCCTCCAGCCTCACTTCGTCGTTGGCGTTGTTCCGAAACACCGTCTCCCCTTCGTCGATGAAGTGCTGACCTCCCCGAAATGTGGAAAGATTCCTGTGACGGTTGTTGTTGACGTTGTGCTTGTTGACCAGTATCCCTTTCCTGGCACCGGAGTGTTGCTGGTGGCACTTGTTCGCTGTGTTGGAACTGACCGTCTCCCTCTCCGCTGCGTGGAAGAGCCTGAGATCCGGATCGATCCAGCCGGTGAGGGCTTCGTACAGATCCAGGAGAGGGTAGACCTCGTGCGGATCCACCGAAAGTTCGAAGGTCAGTCTCGCTGGGTCTCGCAGAGCCATGACGTCCATTTCCGAACCGGAAGCGGAAGAGGCAGTGGAGCCGCTCTCGAACATGTCTACCTCCGACCGAGAAGAGGCAGTGGAGGACGCCGTGCTGCCTGCAAACACACCAACAAAGAGCATCTTCAGTCACTGGACATTTGGTTCTGTATTTGTTCTACAATAGAAAGTCAGACAGATTGACAGACAGACAGAAAGTCAGACAGATTGACAGACAGACAGAGAGAGAGAGACAGAGACTGTAGGGAGAGGGAGAGAGAGAGACAGAGACAGAGAGGAGAGACAGACAGACAGACAGACAGCTAGAGAGAGAGAGAGAGAGAGAGAGAGAGAGAGAGAGAGAGAGAGAGAGAGAGAGAGAGAGAGAGAGAGAGAGAGAGAGAGACGCACAGACCGAAAGACAGACACAGACATAGAGAGAACACATATTTGCGTATATCTGTACCAGCCAAAGACACATTTGAGTAAAAACAAGTAGTAAATAAACGGGTTCGACCATAATTATGAACTTGTTTGGAATAGATCCAATCTCTTTAAACTTTCCTGAGCCGTGCTATGCACAAACAGCATAAGACGAAGAAGACGAAGTAACACAAATACACGCTTCACTTATAAGCAGGTCTTCATAAATCAGCATACCACAATCAAAGGCTGAGACATACAAGCAAACTCCGAGATAAAGCATTGGCCTCCATATTGTAGCAACGATGGCTTGCCATACTCGGTTCTCGATTGCAATCATAGGGTTAATACAGCGCAAGTAACGCGATGGGGAAAGTCTATGGTCGACCAAATGAGGCAGAATCAGAGGTATCGTGTTTGAGCAATGGTCAGGACTGAAATCATTGCTTCCTTTATCGCCCGGGTGGAATGTACTCCTGTTTGGAATGTCACTCCGGGTATAGTACCGTGTAAGGGTGGAGGGTGGAGGGTGGAGGGTGGAGGGTGGCATTTAATGATAAAGGAAACTCTGCTTGGTAGTACAGCATAGGAATTGAGAGGAGGTGTAAGTGTGTGTGTGTGGGAGGGGGGAGTTGGTGTGTGTGTGTGTGTGTGTGTGAGCGCACACGTATCTGTATGTGTGTGTGTGTGTGTGTGTTTGTGTGTGTGTGTGTGTGTGTCTGTCTGTCTGTCTGTCCGTTTCTGTCTCTGTCTCTCTCTGTCTCTCTCTGTGTCTCTGTCTTTGTCTCTCTCTGTCTCTCTCTGTCTCTCTCTGTGTCTGTGTCTCTGTCTCTCTCTATATATATATATCTCTCTCTCTCTCTCTCTCTCTCTCTCTCTCTGTGCCTGTGCCTCTGTGTGTGCATGTCTGCGTCTCTATGTCTGTCTCTGACAGAACCAAATTCCAATCTAATCGAACTATGGGTGGCAAAATCTAGCACATTCCATTCCACAATCTTTCTCAGCATGCTGCTAGTTCACGCTATCTACGAGCGCTGTTTGAACAGACTTCGGACTCTCCTGACACACGACTGCTATCAATACCTTTCAATCGCATACGGATGAAACAGTGGAGTCGGTGTCTATATCAAGCACTGCTAACTGTATCAATATTGATAGAGTCGGTGTCTACATCAAGCACTGCTAACTGTATCAATATTGATAGAGTCGGTGTCTATATCAAGCACTGCTAACTGTATCAATATTGATAGAGTCGGTGTCTATATCAAGCACTGCTAACTGTATCAATATTGATAGAGTCGGTGTCTATATCAAGCACTGCTAACTGTATCAATATTGATAGAGTCGGTGTCTATATCAAGCACTGCTAACTGTATCAATATTGATAGAGTCAGTGTCTATATCAAGCACTGCTAACTGTATCAATATTGACAGAGTCAGTGTCTATATCAAGCACTGCTAACTGTATCAATATTGAAAACGAGAAGACTTCGCAGGGCATTGTTGAATTGTTATTTTGGTTTTTGATTTCGATTTTTTGGCAAAAACAACATCTGTACCGACGTTTGCAAAGGTCCTCGCAGGAACATCTTTTTCTTCTTAAAATTGTTATCAGGATGAATCACATTGTTATCAGGATGAGTCACATTGTTATCAGGATGAGTCACATTCTGACATTTGTTGATTGTTTGTTTACCCATGCCACGCCAGTAGAATTTGAAATAGTTCCCTTGGCATTGTGGAATGTACAAAAGGAAAATACAAATGTTTTACCTTTTTGTCGGGATCGAGGTCCAACGATTGGCAATTACAAAAAACGAAAGAGAGATGTGTCTTTGCTTGTCGTGTTTAATATCCACAGCGACTACACAATTGTTGACATCGTCTACGAAGAAGAAAGAGGGGGAGGGGGAGGGGGAGGGGGAGGGGGAGGGGGAGGGGGATGAGTGTCAAACTGGCCCTAAAATGGCCACCTTGTGATAACTAAAACTGTCCGCTGTTGAGTGTGTTGGACTTGTGACGATCTTTAGACTATTGATGTCTCAGTGTCTTCATCCGCATAGTGACGTGGACATTTATGATTATGATTAACCGTACCCCTCGCCACTCCCTCTGTGTGCGTGTGCGTGCGTGCGTGTGTGTTTGTGTGTGTATATACGTCTGTGTGCGTGCATGCGTGCGTGCGTGCGCGTGTGTGGTTGTGGGTGTGCGTGCGTGTGTGCGTGCGTTTGTGCGTGCGTGTGTGCGTGCGTGTGTGTCTGTGTGTGTGTGTATGTGGGATTTTTTCGGGAGAGATGAAAAGATTTCTAATCAAAATAAGGATCTGTAAGTCTTCCCTCATTCAGCCTTGCGAATGCGTGACTAAACAGTAAAGGTGTTTACTGCAACACCATCAATGACATCTCGCTTTAGAACACTCTCGGGTCAAAACATCGGCACATCAAAGCCAGTCTGACCCTCTTGACGTCACATTCACTTCTTAACACCGGAAGAATGGGAGTCAGTTTCTGGGATTCTCCGCTTCCGGAAAACATGAAAACCCCAAATGGCCCCGCCATAGAAACGTTGGACTGGTATCAGTTATCTTAAACAAACTAAACTCAAATAGCCTCGCTGTCTTAACTGCAGATTGTATCCACCAAACAGTAGTAGGATCTATCAGCAAAACGTATCAACTGAAATATTCCTCCGACTTTCTTCTTCAAAACGGTGCAGCTTCTTCGTAACTCACAAAAGATTTTCTCCTAACTGCTGCAATTCAATCGTGTTTGGTTTTCAAACTACCACAAAACTGATGCGTCGTCGAGAATTGCCTTTAACGAAAAACAGTTTTGAATCTTCGTGTTCTGAGTAGGCTGTTACTGTGTTCGAAATCGCAAAGTATAATTCTGTTCTGCGCATGCTTAATGAAATAAGGCATACTCTTGTTTCCTTGCAATCAGTAATCAACAAATCCCTATTTCCTTGGCCTGTCTTATTAAAAACAAATGACACCTCTGTCTCAACATGAATAACCACGTCTTCGATTCACAGGCCTGTTGTTCTCTCAACATAATTAACCAAGTCTTCGATTCTTTGGTCTGTTCTTTCCTAAACATAAACAATATGTTCTTTGATTCGTTGACCTGTTCTTCCTCTGCGTAAATAACCAATTGATCCTTTGGCATGTGTTTTCCTCAACATAAATAATCGGTTCTTTGGCCTGCTATTCCACAACATCAATAACCAAGTACTTGATACTTTGGCCTGCTATTCCACAAAATTAATAACCAAGTACTTGATACTTTGGCCTGCTATTCCACAACATCAATAACCAAGTACTTGATACTTTGGCCTGCTATTCCACAACATCAATAACCAAGTACTTGATACTTTGGCCTGTTCTTTCCTCAACATAAAAACTAAATCCTTGAATCTTTGGCCTGTTCTTCTTTCAACATAGGTAACCACGTTTTTGATTCACAGGCTTGTTCTTCTTTCAACATAATTAACCAAGTCCTTGAATCTTTGACCTGTTCTTCCTCTACATAAATAAACAATTGCCAGCCTAAACAATCTGGATTTTGTTGTTCTTTGGGCTGCTACTCTACAACATAAATAACCAAGTCTTGGATTCTTTGGCCTGTTCTCCCTCAACATAAAATACGTCTCTGCTCCTTTACCTTGTTGTCCATTCATTAACCTTCAGGCGCCGGAAAGGCAATAAAGGGAGGACACAGGTTGAAAGCAAGACCCAGTTACACGTCCTAATTTGCCAACAGGATTAACGCCTAAGTCACTCCTTTTCACACCCCTTCACACCACTTGGAAAGGTTCCTGGAACGGGCGGCAATGAGTACTCAGGTAAACATGAATATGGAGCAGTTATGACACCGTTCAAAAAGGGCTGCTACTTGCTGTTAGACACTGTTTTCAGCGATCAAAAGCGGCGAGCTGGAAACCTGATACTGTTTGTTTGACTTGTAACCCGAGAAAATCAGCCAAGGGGAGCTAAATACACAGGTGGCCAAGTGGAGAAGACAATTACAACATGAACGCCGACGCAGACCTTTTTTTTCTTTCAGAGAGAAACTTGGGCGTCTGGTTCAATCCCACCTTCAACATTGTCTAATCTGAGCTTCAACGTTTACCACATGACTGCAACAGGTTGTTGCTGAAGTTATTTGTTGAAGGAAAGAAATGGATGAAACCACTTCATCATTTGATGTCATCTCATAAACTCCCACATATTCCATCGATGTTGTTAGCATGTGGTTTATAACGCTGAAAGGAATGTAATCAGATAAAATTAACGATTGATATTGTTGATGGCTAGATGGAGTTGTATGTCTAAAACACAGTTACCTTTGTCTTGATAAACGAACAAAGTATGTTGACGACTTAGGACGACTTAGGACGACTTAGGACGACTTAGGACCTGCCTTAGCTGACTAAAAGGGAGGGGGGGGGGGAGGGGGAATAATTACCACTGACATGTGATACGTCAAGAAGAAGGGGAAGCAGAGAAAAAGGAGGAGGAAGAGGAAGAAAATATGTGTCAGTGTTTCCTTTCCACATGCAGCCTATTTTTAGACTGATTGAAACGTGACTGTAGTTTAAAAAGAATTTCTCATTACAGCACAGAAGACACACAGTAGACCACTACAGTGACCCCCCCCCCCCCCCCCCCCACAGCCCCCTCCCTTTTACGACTCAAGACCCTAGTTTTTTCTTCAGATTTTCGGAATTAAAAATAAAAAGAGAGAGAAATTACAAAAAATGAGAATTCTAAATGTAACTCCCTATTCCAACCCACTCCATTTCAAGACCTATTTTTTCAGATTTCTGGAAGTCATTAAAGGGAGGTCACTGTATTCTCAGCAGAAAGCCCACGTGACTATTGCCATAGCAGAAGAGCGTGTGCTCCTGTTTGCACACGGAAACAACTCTCTCGTCTCTCCGGTCACGATATCGTTTGGCACACCTTCGACAGACAATCAGAATCGCTTAACGTTCCATTGTGCCATTTGCTTACTGGCTTTCACTATGGTGAACAGAGAGAGCTAGAGAGGGGATGAGGAGATAGAGGGGGAACAGAGAGAGAGAGAGAAAGAGTGAGAGAGAGAGAGAGAGAGAGAGAGAGAGAAAGTGGGAGAGAGAGAGAGAGAGAGAGAAAGTGGGAGAGAGAAAGTGGGAGAGAGAGAAAGTGGGAGAGAGAGAAAGTGGGAGAGAGAGAGAGAGTGAGAGAGAGAGAGGGAGAGAGAAGAGATAAGGCAACAGGTAGAGACAGACAGACAGACAGACAGACAGACAAACAGACAGACAGACAGACAGACACAAGGGCGTACAGATAGGCAGACACACAGGCAGGTAGGCAAATAAAAAGTCAGAAGGACTTCCATGTGCATGTACAGCTTCAGGTAAACATGAAACCAACAGACAAACAAACATACACACAGATGAGACCTTCATCATATCTGTGCATTCTGGCAGGATCTAGAAGACACCAAACCCTACAAATGAAAATAAACGCCAAATATTAGATTAAAATAGTCATGGGTTAATCACAGATGAAGCGCGAGAAAGGGCTTGTAGAAATGAGTGGAAACGTATACGCATCATATTATGCAGACACAGAGCTTGAACGTAGACTCAAATTGTACAAGTTCATGACACCATTTAAACATTTAGAAATTCGTATGTTGATTTTGGTGGCTAGTATCCTGATCACTGGGGTGGGTTTTTTTTTAATACTTTTTTTGTTTCTAATGTATGTATTATTTATCTACTTACTTATTTATTTTTTAGTTATCTACTGGCATATCTACTTATTAATTTATTCGTCTATTTAATCGTCGTTTAGGGCACAGAAGAATATTTTGTCAACAGTACCTGGCTTCTACCTCCAGCTCTTGAACTGTTCAGGTTTTCCACAACAATGGAACAGTGCCTTCCTTGAGACAGCCTCACAAACGTACACATGTATGTAACTTTAAATCCGATTTAGTCAGGTTCGCAGTGATGTCGTTTGAAGCAAACCCATGGTCTAAGCTAACCGTTTGAAATAAGGGAGGGGGGGGGGGGGGGGGGGGGGGGGGGTCAGCGGTGAGGGGAAGAAAGGGGGGGAGGGGTGGAGTCGGGGGTAAAATTTCATTTCAAGTCAAGATCCAGACGTCACAAAATGCGGATGACGCACAGTCCTCACCACGTAAACGAGGCTCGCCATCTCCAATCTGCCCAATCTCTTACATAGGACAAGACCATCCCTCCACTCAGTCACACACGTCCACCTCCTGCATGGTGTATGCATGGTAGACATGATTTAATTGTTTAATTCCGTAACTGACAAGAATCCGCCTTTCGTCATAATCATAACGATCGAATGTCGGTTACATTTTAAAAGTCGTCAGACACCGGTACCAATGTATCTACCAAGTTGATTTATAAAATAAAGAAATCAAGCCCGCACACACAGGGCAGTGCCTTTAAAGGGAGATAATCTGGATCACTTAAAGTGTTCCTATTCAGGTGGGTAAGCACCACTTAACTCTGCAATAGCTCCCCCCCCCCCCCCCCCCTACGTCATTGTACACAGGTGGTGAGCAGCCATACTTTCTCTTCAGCGCGAGGACAACGCTGTCACGCCCTTTTGCTAATCACTGAAGAGGAAGAAGAAATGCGAGGGGGGGGGGGGGGGGGTAGAGAAGGACGGGGAGGAGAAGGAGGAGAAGACGATGAAGGAGAAGAGGAAGAAGGAAAATGAGATGTGGAGGGGGGGGGGATGAAAGGAAGAAGAAGGAAATAGAGAATGAGGAAAAAAGAAAAAAAAAGGCAAACAGACACGGCTTCACAGATAATATATACATACGACAGACAGACAGACAGACAGACAGACAGACAGACAGACCTTACACACTTTCAACTCCAATAAACTTACCAAAATGAAAAATTCCATTGTTGTTGGGGTTTGTTGATGTGTTATTTGTAAACTACAATATCCAATGAACATGGAAAGCACACATGCGTACATCCACAGTTTCATGTACGTGTCCACACCGCGCGATCTGTCACAACTTAAACCACGAACACTTACACTTTCACAAATTTAAACCACATACGGCCAGACTGGCCACTGTCTGAAACAATTCCAGGATTTGTTGCTATAAATGCAATCCAGCGGGCAGATATTCTAGACTAGAAATCCGCTTTAATTATAAATACATAAGCAGCCAATCAACACCGCCACTGTGAAGGTGTTAAAACTCACACGTGCAACTGGATACTTTTGGCATCGTTTGGAAATCATGGACAGTTGGACCCAGCTGCTATGTACCCATGACATTCTGCGAGAACCTCTGGTCCATAAATCCGTTAGAATGAAAAATATCAACCACCAAACACTGACACTGTTACCGCTTCAAACGTACATGCAATCACTATAGTCACCGAATGATCAACCACAGTTAGAACCAATTTCTGGCAATTCGTGCAATTCCACGTATATTCTCTTGCTTCGATTTTCACTGCGTTTAAAAATAGCAACCGCCAACACCAACACGGCTTCAGAGCAGACGCACTGTCAATCACTATAGTCACCGAATGATCAACCTCAGTTATAACCAATTGCTGGCTATTCATACAACTCCACGTATAACCACTCGCTTGGATTTCCACTGCGTGTAAAAATAGCAACCGCCAACACCAACACTTTCACGGCTTCAAACAACACGCACTTGCAATCACTATAGTCATCGAATGATCACTCACAATAATAACCAATTGCTACAGCCATTCCCGTGTATCCTCTCGCTTTGATTTCCACTCAAAGTTAGCAACCCCCGACACTGACACTTTGACGGCTGCAAAACACACACACTTACAATACTCCTTTCGTCATCGTTTAGAGATCATTATTAGAACCTGTTGCTATAAGCAGTAACCGTTCCCGGGCTTCCAGAAACGGCGGTCCTGATCCTAGTATGACGCACACACCTGTGTCTGATCTATCGATAGTAGTGGCAGTCTGTATTCTAGTGCAAACACTCCAAAACAAGCCCACACCTCGGTATAAGACAAAACCAACCCTGATAAGTCTCGTCAGGTCAGGTACGACACTTCAACACTTCACTCCGCCTTCGCTCAGCTTTGTACAGTAGTAAGGTAGTGAGCGCTAAGCCGACTGAGGACGAGAATATTCCTGACGATTTACTTAATTTTTTTTTTTGGGGGGGGGGAGGACGAGAGGAAGGGGTGCAAAATGCGGGTATGTCTCTAAAGGTTGGTTTAAAAAGTGCATTAATTAATCGTTGATTGGTACATACACGATGCAGATATTCAGAATCAATAACAAGCTACAAGCTTATAGTGGTGGTACAAGCTACAAGCTTATAGTGGTGGTACAAGCTACAAGCTTATAGTGGTGGTACAAGCTACAAGCTTATAGTGGTGGTACAAGCTACAAGCTTATAGTGGTGGTACTAACGTTTTCTTGGACACAAACAGCAGAGATAAGATCGGAGCAAATTTTTCCAAAGTTTCGTTTTGTAATTGTAATTTTTCTAAGTAAAACAAAAAGTAAGTCGAGACGGAAGGTAGTTCGTATCTCTTTTCTAAAAAAAACCCCACCTAAGATCATGTAGACACTTTAACAAGAATGAAATAAAGAAAAAGAAAAATACCATCCAAGGTTTCCAGGCAAAGAATTGACACTGACGCAGCTTTGAGCATAACAACAACAACAACAATTACACTGACTAATTAAGCTACGAGGCACAAGATCGTCCACACTCCCACGCGAATCTCTAATAACAAAAAATACCTCCTACTCCTACGTCATCCACGTCGAAAAAGGTGACAAGATATTTTCTTCGGACATAAGCTGACTCTCGTGAGGCTTATATGCCCCCGAAATACCTTCCCCCGAAATACCTTCCCCCAAAGCTGAGGACAATGTCTTGTCTGTAGCACCATTGACGACCATGACAGGTCTGTCCCGAAATACTCTCTCATTAGTCAACACTTCATCCCACAGGCGCTACTGTATGCAACTATCTCTGTCATACTTCTGTGACTGTCCAGGTAGCTTTTGCTGCTTCGAGTTCGGGAGATGCGCTACTGCATGGAACGAACTCATGTCAGAAAACACTTTTACAGTATCAAGATTATCTCTGGTACGCTACTGTACAGATAGCTTTTGCTGTTTCGAGAGACGCGCTTCTGTATGGAACGGACTCACCAAGGAACAGTCAGAAAACACTTTTACTGTATCAAGGTACTGTCCAAGCAGTGTGTGATGCTTCGAGAGACGCGCTACTGCATGCAACAAACTGTTTAAGGAACACTCACAAAACACTTTCAGAGTATGATCAGGACTGTCTCTGTTACAGTACTAGATATATCCACGTAGCTGCTGCTGCTTGGAGAGGCGCGCTGTTAATGAATGAATGAATGGTGAAAGTGGGTGTCAGTGGCAAACTGTGGCTTGTATGTCTACGCACACTTATACATACACGCCAGAAAAAAAGGTCGCGTCAAGCGATATCAAAACATCAAGTTAATGTCGGCCTACAAATGAAAGATCGACACTGAAAACCTGGGAGACTATTAAAAACTTGCTAGCCAAAACCCGTACAGCGAGAAGGGTCGAGCTGGTCACGAAAATCCTGTACATGTCATAATGAAGATTACTTCAACAGGCTTTAGCTTCTTGGCTAAAACAAAAAATGGAGAAAAGCACCACAAAGAGTTGCTCAGTAAATGAAGTGTAAATTTCTCCAGAAATTATTATTATCGTTTTCAGTTTGTCATTTGATACCATGTCACAACTGGCCAGCGCGTGTGGCGCAAAAGGACCGACAGTATGAAACAAACACACACACACACACACACACACACACACACATACACACACACACACACACACACACACACACACACACACACACACATACTGTCCCCTTTTCTTTTTGAGTTTAACTCTGGTCTGTTTGAAAGTTGCGTTGAAGGCAATGGTCTGTTTGAAAGTTGCGTTGAAGGCAAATGGCTTTCCGAGGAGACGGCAAGGGCGGGGTGTGCTGTCACAACCAAACATTCAACTTGCTGGCAGGAAATTGTCCCAACAGAGACTTTTGAATTTGTTGTTTCTGACTAAACGTCTCTCTCTCTCTCTCTCTTTCTCTCTCTCTCTCTCTCTCTCTCTCTCTCTCTCTCTCTCTCTCTCTCTCTCTCTCTCTTTCTCTCTCTCTCTCTCTTTTCCCGTCAATTGTGTATTTGACCAAGATTTTAGCGAAGGAAGGGAGGAGAGAGGCAGGAAAAAAAGAAAAAAACTATTCCAAGAGACAG
>NC_090257.1:627200-632200 GCF_037325665.1 Littorina saxatilis | reverse complement strand
TGTCTTTCTCTCTGTCCTCTCTCTCTCTCTTTCTTTCTTTCTCTCTTTCTCTCTCTCTTTCTCTCTGTCCTCTCTCTTTCTTTCTTTCTCTCTCTCTCTCTTTCGCTCTCTCTCTCTCCTTCTTTCTTTCTCTCTCTCTCTCTCTCTCTCTCTCTCTCTCTCTCTCTCTCTCTCTCTCTCTCTCTCTCTCTCTCTCTCTCTCTCTCTCTCTCTCTCTATGTGTCACTGTATTTGTACAAAGCATTCAAGTTGAGGGAAGTTGCAACCTTTTAGTGGACAGATGTTTTAGTATCTCTTAATGTCACACGCATTTCTTCTTTGCCACTACTAAAGCAAACGTGTGCAAGATTGTATGTTACACGCTTTGATGCCGAAATTAATTATTTTGATTATGCATTTATTTCTGAAAAATTTTACCTTCGCATACATTCAGTCACTACCTTAACCACTTATGTTTTCAGTATTCATTTCAAGTGATCACGAACGTAGAAAAATGGGTATCAAAGCGTTGTTACATTTTGTTGTGCATTCTGAATAGTGTGCCAACAGGCCTTGGTCAGTCAATCACGTTTTATCTGTGTACTAAGTGTTTGACGGAAAAAGAATAACACCAACCCAAGCTTCAATTAAGAACCCTGAATACGAAAGGTCAAAACAAAACAATAGGTACTACTTTCACTATCGTCGTCTGCAACGAAAACCGAAAATGGCGAAACGCTTTGCTACGTACACAGAGGGCAAAATTTCAAAGAAAAGATCGAACCTTACACCTGTGACTAGGAAAAGTTGCATAGACAGTTCCGTGCGGATCTCACCACGTATCAACGTACATCCGATGCTCAGGACCTACAGATAGGTGACGCTTTGGCGATTGAGGCTTCGTCTTCAGCTCTAACACGCACGCAGACAGTCAGGCAGGTCTAAT
Source organism: Littorina saxatilis (assembly GCF_037325665.1). Lineage (NCBI taxonomy): Eukaryota > Metazoa > Mollusca > Gastropoda > Littorinimorpha > Littorinidae > Littorina > Littorina saxatilis. The sequence goes on along the minus strand of NC_090257.1, from coordinate 631,275 downwards.
CTGCACCAGCGGTGTTGGAAGGTTTTGATTTAGAAACACTCGAATGTTACTTCGACGAGATAAACGAACCAAAAGTCAAAAGTGTGCCCCAAATTCGGAAAATATTCTTTCAAAACGGCACTGTAAAAACCATCAACATCACTTTGAGAAAATAAACAATACAAACACAACCAGTTCCCCTGTGGAACATTTCGGGTGGACTTTCTCACGACCTGACCTACAAAAATCCTCCGTGTTCGTTCGCGCTTTGCATTCAATCTGTGTTAGTGCGCGTGTGTGTTTGTGTGTTTTGCTTTCGTTGGTATGTGCTGTTTGGTTCAAAATAAGTTTATCTTTTTTCATTGAAAGATTCAGTAACGTTGTTTGATACTTTGTTGAATGCATTCAACCAGAAAAGACACGAAACGCATTGAATCTATCTTCTGCGCGCATGCGTGTGTAGGGTATGTGTAAAAGGGCAATTGTGTTTTTCAGTCTCGTTTTGTGCCTGTTATTTCGTCCCCCAAAACTCATTTCTGTCTTTCTATGCCTATGCTGTGAGACATAATCGCTATTACGAGTTAGTCGTGTGACAGAGAGTTTTCTTGCACGTCTCTCTCTCTCTCTCTCTCTCTCTCTCTCTCTCTCTCTCTCTCTCTCTCTCTCTCTCTCTCGAGATTTTATTTCCTGCCTGGCGGTTTCTGTTTTGTCGGAACCTTGAAATAGTTGGCAATTTTGCAAATCCCTCCTCCTGTTCGGCCCCGACCCTTGCCCCTGTCCTCTCTATCTCCATGTTGCCAGTCCAACACACATCCCTTGCCCCTGTCCTCTCTATCTCCATGTTGCCAGTCCAACACACATCCCTTGCCCCTGTCCTCTCTACCTCCATGTTGCCAGTCCAACACACATCCCTTGCCCCTGTCCTCTCTATCTCCATGTTGCCAGTCCAACACACATCCCTTGCCCCTGTCCTCTCTATCTCCATGTTGCCAGTCCAACACACATCCCTTGCCCCTGTCCTCTCTATCTCCATGTTGCCAGTCCAACACACATCCCTTGCCCCTGTCCTCTCTACCTCCATGTTGCCAGTCCAACACACATCCCTTGCCCCTGTCCTCTCTACCTCCATGTTGCCAGTCCAACACACATCCCTTGCCCCTGTCCTATCTACCTCCATGTTGCCAGTCCAACACACATCCCTTGCCCCTGTCCTCTCTATCTCCATGTTGCCAGTCCAACACACATCCCTTGCCCCTGTCCTCTCTATCTCCATGTTGCCAGTCCAACACACATCCCTTGCCCCTGTCCTCTCTATCTCCATGTTGCCAGTCCAACACACATCCCTTGCCCCTGTCCTCTCTACCTCCATGTTGCCAGTCCAACACACATCCCTTGCCCCTGTCCTATCTACCTCCATGTTGCCAGTCCAACACACATCCCTTGCCCCTGTCCTCTCTACCTCCATGTTGCCAGTCCAACACACATCCCTGGACCTTCTCGTAGAAACGCAGCTCTACCCCTGGGCGCAGTTAGCTGCTTGCGGTGACCAAGACTACCAGCTAGGCTAATCGAGACTACAAGCTAGGCTAATCGAGACTACCAGCTAGGCTAATCGAGACTACCAGCTAGGCTAATCGAGACTACAAGCTAGGCTAATCGAGACTACAAGCACGACCCCGTAAGGTCACCACATGGATTGGCTTTATGTTAAAGGCACAGACGTTCGCGTGTAAACAGTTGTGCTCACTACCTCAGACCTGCCCGGGACGTAACGCGCCACACATCCCTCCACTTGCATGCATCCCAACTATCAACAGCCTGGCTGTGTTTTGTGCAGGGTGGGGCTTTTTATTTTGTTATTTATTAATTAATTCCACGGATTGACACTGGTGGCTTTTAAGAAATTAATTTATATTAACAAAAATCCTTCTTTGCACAAAAAGCATGACGGTTTTGATTCCTTGGTATCTGTCTAAGTGGCGGGGTGGTACTATCCCGGGTAAAAGCCTGACGTGTTTCGCGAGCTGAATCGTTTACAAGGGGAGAGACTGTCCCTTTAAACCAAATTGACAATCCCCTGTTGTGACTCTAATGCTCCCACCCTCGTGTGCGTGGGTTGGTCAAATGTTTAATAATGGTTTTGAATTCCCACAACGGCTGGTCCAGATTGAAAACACGAAATTTAAGCAAATATTAACACCGGATTTGCAACCTTGTGAATACCAAGCAGAGTGGACAGGGCCTGGGATATCCGAGACAGGTGGTCTCGGTGATCTCGGGTTCCGAGACAGAGATTTACACACGCCCATTTTGCGGTGACTCGTAATCGAAACTTTAAACTTTAAACAAATGTTGCAACCATGTGAATATGGAGAGCAGGGTTTGGCTGTGCGAGACAGGTGGACGCGGTGATCTTGGGTTCAGAGACTGAGACTGAGACACGCCCGTGTTGCGGTGATTCAAAATCTTTCTAAATCGAAAGCCTGAACAAACAAAGCATTTCCTGATTCAAAGAAAAACAAACAACCTTTTTGTGTCTGTAAGTTGTTTTGGTGGGTTTTGTCTATTTTATTTGTTAGATAATGGTCGGGGTGAGATAATGGTCGGGGTGAGATAATGGTCGGGGTGAGATAATGGTCGGGGTGAGATAATGGTCGGGGTGAGATAATGGTCGGGGTGAGATAATGCTTTTAAAATCATGCATCATTATTGTGGACTTGTGTCGCGAAAAACAAAACCTGTGAGAAGGATGTGGAATTAGGGTTTGAACTGTTTTCTGATTTAGCTTTAATCGGTATATTTTTGGTGTGTGGGGCGGGGGCACGTACCGGGGAGGGGGGGGGGGGTGGCCGGGGAGGGGGGGGGGTGGCACGGCTGATTTATGTTGTCCTGTTATCTTGCTGTTTTCCTATGTTAAAGTGGAGTTACTTCTTGTTTGTCTCGGTTAGTCGTTGTTCATTGCCTGTCTGCCTACTGTCCTGCCTGTCATTCTGTCTGTCTGTCTGTCTGTCTGTCTGTCCGTCCTTTGGTCTGTCATGTTGTCTGTCTGTTTATCCTCCCCTTTCTCCCCCTCTGTCTATCTCTTTATCTCTGTCTATCTCTTTATCTCTGTCTCTCTGTCTCTCTGCCTCGCTCTCTGCCGTTCTCTCTTCATCTCTCCGTCTCTCTGTCTCTATGTCTCTATTTCTGTACCTCTCTCTCTCTCCCTATCTCTCTCCCTATCTTCCTCTACGTCTGTCTGTCTGTCTGTCTGTCTGTCTGTCTGTCTGTCTGTCCCTCTCTCTCTCTCTCAATCTCTCTCTCTCTCTCTCTCTCTCTTTCTCTCTTGTCTGTTTATCTACCAGTCCGCTTGCGTGCTCGCGTCTTTGCTTGCTTGTCTGTCTGCCTATCTGAACTTTTGCATGACGAATGATTCATACATTCATTAGTTCAAACGATGCCTAGGGGAACGAGCACACATAACTGTGGACTTCCGCTTTCTCTTTGTTTTCTCAACCTCATTCGCCCCATATGCTCGCATTTGCAAATGAGAACTTGAACTGTTTGAGAATAAACGCGACGCCCCCTGGGCCGAATGAGGATAGAGCGCTGATATCAAATATTTCTCCATACGACGGAAGTCAAGATTCTCGTGCAATCATGCGAGAGTGTGGAAAGTCACGATCGGAACGCGGAAGGCAATATGATTTGTTAATATTTTTGTTTCTTTATTGTTCTTTGTTCGTGGCGGTTGCGTACGGAAGCTTCCGCAAAACTTCGCAAAACTATGCATCTGTTTGTCCGCCTGTCTGTTTGCCTGTTTGCCTGTTGAAGTTGCCTGTTTGTATGTATGTTTGTCTGTCCGTCTGTGCGCGAGCAAAAGTCAGTCTTGAATCTGATTCATAGACATAGACATTGCCATAGACATAGACATAGACATAGAACATTTTATTATCTCAACGAGGAGAAACTCAGATGTGGTGTATACAGCATTACAATAAACAACATAAAACGTAAAAACATAAATAAAATATCGAGGCGCAAATAGTCCACTCATAATAGTCAAGATTAGGACGACAATATCAAAATATCATTCAGTCGTAACAGTGAACGCAAT
>NC_090257.1:614700-619700 GCF_037325665.1 Littorina saxatilis | reverse complement strand
GGTATGTGTCCAAGTCAGATCCCAGAGCACCCAGGCTCTCCAGGTGTGGTATGTGTCCCAGTCAGATCCCAGAGCACCCAGGCTCTCCAGGTGTGGTATGTGTCCAAGTCAGATCCCAGAGCACCCAGGCTCTCCAGTTGTGGTATGTGTCCCAGTCAGATCCCAGAGCACCCAGGCTCTCCAGGTGTGGTATGTGTCCAAGTCAGACAGGTGTGGTATGTGTCCAAGTCAGACAGGTGTGGTATGTGTCCAAGTCAGACAGGTGTGGTATGTGTCCAAGTCAGACAGGTGTGGTATGTGTCCAAGTCAGACAGGTGTGGTATGTGTCCAAGTCAGATCCCACCAACAAGCTAGGCCAGATCGGAGGCATTGTCCTATTAAAAGGTGTCTTGTTGAGCCAGCTAGTGTAATGTCCTATTAAAAGGTGTCTTGTTGAGCCAGCTAGTGTAATGTCCTATTAAAAGGTGTCTTGTTGAGCCAGCTAGTGTAATGTCCTATTAAAAGGTGTCTTGTTGAGCCAGCTAGTGTAATGTCCTATTAAAAGGTGTCTTGTTGAGCCAGCTAGTGTAATGTCCTATTAAAAGGTGTCTTGTTGAGCCAGCTAGTGTAATGTCCTATTAAAAGGTGTCTTGTTGAGCCAGCTAGTGTAATGTCCTATTAAAAGGTGTCTTGTTGAGCCAGCTAGTGTAATGTCCTATTAAAAGGTGTCTTGTTGAGCCAGCTAGTGTAATGTCCTATTAAAAGGTGTCTTGTTGAGCCAGCTAGTGTAATGTCCTATTAAAAGGTGTCTTGTTGAGCCAGCTAGTGTAATGTCCTATTAAAAGGTGTCTTGTTGAGCCAGCTAGTGTAATGTCCTATTAAAAGGTGTCTTGTTGAGCCAGCTAGTGTAATGTCCTATTACAAGGTGTCTTGTTGAGCCAGCTAGTGTAATGTCCTATTACAAGGTGTCTTGTTGAGCCAGCTAGTGTAATGTCCTATTACAAGGTGTCTTGTTGAGCCAGCTAGTGTAATGTCCTATTACAAGGTGTCTTGTTGAGCCAGCTAGTGTAATGTCCAAGTGGTTAGGACAGGGAGCGGTCAAAACTGTGGTTGACACTTACAAGGTTCCTAGAGCGGTACAACTGTCTTGTCTTCTACCTTTGGTTACACTCATTCCGGAGATAAACCGAGAAATTGCGTACTACAATGACGTAGGTCATTGGACAACGAACTTTGACGTTTAGACTTTTGGACAGCCGCAGGTCAGTTAAGTTTTGTCGCGAAAAACCCCCACAAAAATCCTGTCAGAAATAAAAGAATTCGTAAATGGAACATCAACAAAATTCCTGCCAAAAATAACAAATGCAAACATCTTTCTCAGAATTTTCAGCAGCAGAAAGAAACATCCCAAAATACCAGCGCAAGGGTTTTTCCTAAACAGGAGATTTAAGGAGGAGGAGGAGGAAGAGGAGGAGGAGGAGGAGCCTGGTGTAGTTGTGGTGGGGGGGGGGGGGAGGGTGACGGTTAAAGCTACGTTCCTTCCCGTGCAGTGTTAAACCCATCGAGTAAATCATCATTGATCTGCCCGGCCTTTTACATGGGATCAGAGCACCTTGCCACTTAGACACATACACAAAATTCAACACCATGGAATTCTTTCATTGCAGAGTGACATATTTTGTACTGAACTATTTGTCAGATTGACATAGGTGTCAGTTACGAAAATATTTAATAAATTTAACACACACACACACAAATTTCCACTATGAATCAAATGGCCAATTAAAAATCACAGAGCAAATGGCAGACTTTTGATTCTTGGTTCTCTTATAAGCGGAAGGATGCTCCCATCGTGTCCCGTGTAAAAGCCTGGACCGGTCTGTTGTAGGTATTGTTTACACCATATACGTAGTTTACACCATATACGTAGTTTACACCATATACGTAGTTTACACCAATGTGGATTCAGGGAGGATTGCATCGTTTAACACGGTCTTGTTTCTATCGTCGTTCACAGGTGAGTGTACATGAACCAAGGTGTAACACTACGCTGTTTACCACTTCAACAAAACGGGTGTGGGATACGGGGCGTTGGATACGTGTTAAAAGTTTACATCCTGTCGAAAACAAACGTCCTCTGCGCTCCTCTTAAGCCTGGTAGACATATTTTCCATGTATATGTGTACTTTTCTTGACAAATATTAGCGGAGATGTTCTGACAAATTACACATAGATACGCTAAGAAGATGCTTTGACAAATATCGACAAAAAAAGGTATAAATATATGGAGAAGATTGTTTGATGAATACACATCCAAAGATATAAATACACGGAACCGACATATAAGTACACGGAACTTTGTCATTCTTGCTTTTTCCGTCTCAAAGATGCTTATTTTTAACTTTCTTTCGGCTATTTTCGGCGAGTTTATTGGTGGTGCTCCCTTCCCCCCATCCAACTGTTGTAAAACTGGAGTACGGTATGACGTATGTCCACCAAATCCTTCAGATTCTCATTCTGCGAAAAATTGCACTTTCTTTACCACCACCCCCCCCCCCCCCCCCCTCTACTCCACTTACCCTTGCTTTCCTTACACTCACCACTACCCCCCGCGCGACAACCCTCCCCATCCCTCTCACCTCCCACCAACCCATATCCCTCCTCTTTCCAGCAAAATGCCGAAAAATCGCCAATTATCTGGTTATGAATACTAAGCAAGAAGAACCAACATGTCATAGACAATGAAACAACAGCATTCACTGTGAAAGGGCAAAGAGTTGAGACAAACACTGCCACTAGTCCTGCAAGTATACTAACTGTCAAGCTCATCCTGAGACAAATCCAGGTCAGAATCTTATCATTCCTCATGCAGAATCCCCCATCCAAAAAAAAAGAGAAAGAAAATCCTTTTGATTCTTGAGCTTTCGCTGTGTGTACAGAAGAGATATGAATAACCTGTCACCTGCTGTCAGGTCGGAGGTTTAAAATGCGACCCTTGCTGAGAATGGTTATTCCACAGGCACGTTACACTGAGTAGAGGTGAGGGGTGGGGGTGGAATTAGCCCCACTCTGTTCTATTCACACTATGTAGTAGTAGCACCAGCCCCCCCCCCCCCCCCCCCTCCAGCCCCCACCCACCCCATGACAAGTGCCTGTGGTTTATTCCCCTAAAAGTGCATCTCTACGTAAAGCGATGACTGACGTTCCTATTCTTGCTCACTGTGTCACGATGTGTGTCTGTTTAAGAACAGAAGAAAATGAAAAAAAATACGAAGGTAACAGCTTCATACTTAAAAAACAACAAAGGTAAGTTTACGGAATGTTTAGCTACAGACAAACAAATCATTTGGTAAAACACAAACATTAAACGTTTGACATCAAACGTGACTATCCTAAAATGGCCATTCCCTTGGGGGAAGATCAGGAGGTTTAAAGTATATCGTTCTAACCGTGTAAATTAAAATGAGCCATCTTTCAATTCAATGCATGTGCGTCCACCATCGAGCTTACTTGTTAATATTCTCTACCCGTTATGTGCTACGTAATATAAACCTGATCTCAGATTCTTGTCCTCAATATTACACACTTGTTATTACAATGTTATCATCGTACAATTCAGTTATTAAAACATGAATTATACCGAGCCAGTATAGATCCCAGGGCCGGACCCAGGGGGGGGGGGGGGGGTTCCAGGGGTTCCGGAACCCCACCCCTGGAAAAAGCATGTACCTTGCTTTGACTTTTACTAGTTTTAGCACCAAAACAATGCTGCTCTTAACCCTCAAAACAAGGCCCAGAATGCACCAGATTGCACAGATTTTAACCGTTTTTCAAAAAATTTCCGGGGATGCCCCCAGACAGGCGCGCGCTTGTGGCTTCGCCACTTCGCTAAATTTGCCCCCCCCCCCCCAAAAAAGGAGGAACCCCCCCCCCCCTTACAACTCATTTGGTCCGGCCCTGGATCCACACAGACTTCTTGATTACGAACCAGTACAATTCCACCCATGTTTACATTCCCGCCGAGCCATCTTTGCATTGTATCTGAATCGCAATAATGATGCAGACGTCGTACTGACGTTGATCACAGTCTTCGTGTTGGGAGCAGAACAGTTGTCACGGTTATTTTGCTGACAGCTGTTGTTTATTTCGGGTTTAAAGAAGTTACACCAGAAGTGGGTTCCATGACATTTTAATGAGTGATGACGTCATGTTTGAAACTTGTCAAACTTGCACTGACAAAGGTGAACACAAAGACTTCCAAATCAACTTTTGCCTACTCCGTTTTTCGAGAATCATAATGGGAGAGCATGGCTTCGAAGAGTTATCCGTGAGAGAATGATGATTTTTATTATTTTTAATAGGAACCTATGAAGCAATTTTATATTGAGGGTGTTCATTTTAGAAGATGCATAAAAGAGGATTCAGAGACGATAATTATAGTCTAAGAGTACACCACAAGCGACAGGATGTTCTCTATAGGCAGGCACACACACACACACACACACACACACACACACACACAATAAACATTATACTGAACTATTCTTCCACTAGCGATGCCCCAATCAAATGAAAGGTCTTCGTAACGCCTACGTTGGCTTAACGTGCACTATTACCCAATATTGACGGACTGTGTGATGATATCTTCTGCTATTGGTCTGTTGAGACAGTGATATATCAAAATCTCGACCTCCGGTCTCGATTTTGATATCACTGTCGAAACAGACCAATGGCAGAAGATATCATCTCACAGTCAGTCAATGTTAGATATATTGCTAATTCTCTGGACATTTTGTATTTACTGTAAAGACATTACAAAAGTATTTGTCTCAGTTTTGGCTGTTCCATATTGCTCCCTCTGATTATTATTTCTTCTTGTTCACTCTTTTCTTGTACTTTTCAGTATTTAAAGATGTCTTTTCTTTCAAAAAGTCTTCAGTCACTTGCTCAACCAAATTCTGGGATCATTACATTTTCATATATATTTGTTTATTTTTAAATTTAGGTGTTTTTGTTTTTGA
>NC_090257.1:602200-607200 GCF_037325665.1 Littorina saxatilis | reverse complement strand
AGGGGGGGGGCGGCTTGACGAAGGGGAAGGGGTGGTGCGGGCTGGGAGCGGAGAGGGGGGGGCGGCTTGACGAAGGGGAAGGGGTGGTGCGGGCTGGGAGCGGAGAGGGGGGGGAGGGGTGGTGCGGGCTGGGAGCGGAGAGGGGGGGGGAGGGGTGGTGCGGGCTGGGAGCGGAGAGGGGGGGGGCGGCTTGACGAAGGGGAAGGGGTGGTGCGGGCTGGGAGCGGAGAGGGGGGGGGCGGCTTGACGAAGGGGAAGGGGTGGTGCGGGCTGGGAGCGGAGAGGGGGGGGGCGGCTTGACGAAGGGGAAGGGGTGGTGCGGGCTGGGAGCGGAGAGGGGGGGGGCGGCTTGACGAAGGGGAAGGGGTGGTGCGGGCTGGGAGCGGAGAGGGGGGGGGCGGCTTGACGAAGGGGAAGGGGTGGTGCGGGCTGGGAGCGGAGAGGGGGGGGGCGGCTTGACGAAGGGGAAGGGGTGGTGCGGGCTGGGAGCGGAGAGGACGAGGGAAGGGGTGGTGCGGGCTGGGAGCGGAGAGAGGGGGGAGGGGTGGTGCGGGCTGGGAGCGGAGAGGACGAGGGAAGGGGTGGTGCGGGCTGGGAGCGGAGAGAGGGGGGAGGGGTGGTGCGGGCTGGGAGCGGAGAGGGGGGGAGGGGTGGTGCGGGCTGGGAGCGGAGAGGGGGGGGGAGGGGTGGTGCGGGCTGGGAGCGGAGAGGGGGGGGAGGGGTGGTGCGGGCTGGGAGCGGAGAGGGGGGGAGGGGTGGTGCGGGCTGGGAGCGGAGAGGGGGGGGAGGGGTGGTGCGGGCTGGGAGCGGAGAGGGGGGGAGGGTGGTGCGGGCTGGGAGCGGAGAGGGGGGGGGGGGTGGTGCGGGCTGGGAGCGGAGAGGGGGGGAGGGGTGGTGCGGGCTGGGAGCGGAGAGGGGGGAGGGGTGGTGCGGGCTGGGAGCGGAGAGGGGGGGAGGGGTGGTGCGGGCTGGGAGCGGAGAGGGGGGGGGTGGTGCGGGCTGGGAGCGGAGAGGGGGGGGGGGGCGGCTTGACGAAGGGGAAGGGGCGTGGGTGGTATGAAGTGTTACACGAAAGTGATGCTATCAGACCCAGAGACGTTATCCATGCCCCACCCCCGTGTCATCACAGTGGCACGTTAAAGACCTCGGTCATTCTGCCATAAGTGCACATGGCTGATACCACCTTAACACGCATACACTAGTGTATCTCATGTAAACTCGGGGTAAAACCCGGGAACGTGCCCCTAATGGCTTTGCTGTGAGGGCGTACAACTTCATTTTTTCGCCCCGATGATATCAGATCCTTCACGGCAAGTTGAGAATGTGTGTGTGGTCGCCCGACTTTCCATTTCGTTAACCTGGCTCTTCAGACGTGACTCGCCTGTTTTCCTGAGACAAGGCCTGGAGATCAAACCGAGTCGGCCATGCTTCGCACTGCACCAGAAGGACGCGATGGCCTGGAGGTCAAGCCGTCAGCCATTGGAAGGTTTGGGGTTCGAATCCCTAGTGGGACAAGGGTGTAGAAGTTTTGTTTCCGATCTTCCAGGTTAAGGAATGTGCAGACCTGCTAGTGCCTTATCCCCCTTCGTGTGTACACGCAAGCAGGAGACCAAGTACGCACGGAAAAGATCCTGTCATCCATGGTCGTGTTCGGTGGGTTATAGAAACACAACAATACCTGGCATTTATCCCCAGGAAATAGGAACGACTGCCTATAAATGGCTGGGGGAAAACGGCCATACACTTAACAGCCCCATCGTGCAAAACACGAGTGTACGTGGGAGTTGCAGCCCGATGACGCAGAAGAAGAAAAAGAGAAGGTACTGCACCATGCCCCGCAGCGTAAACTTAGTCCGATCAAGGTTATCAACGAAGCCAACCGGTCATGTTGTCTACGGAACTAAATCGGAGTTCATCTCTGCTTCACGCGCAGACCTGAACCAGACGTAGACGACAAAATGAACTACGGTGTACATCAATCGCTGAATAAACGGCTTATCTATGGAAACTATCTGCGGTAGGTGTTCACAGTACAAGGTCGCATGCACAAAATAGAACACGAAGATCCGGATATATCGATGTCTGCTTGGTCAGCCGTGACGCTTTGGATTTGTATCTTAATCCAGTAATTCACCCCTCACAGTCAGACGAGCTTTTCTCTGTCCGTACAGGTTAGGTATGGGGGGGGGGGGTGGTTACAAATGGCGGGGGTCGCAACACGATCACCCGTTACCACACGGAAAAGGTGCGAGCTCGGTCCAACATGCACAAATGCGATATTGGTTTTCTATTTGTCTAGGTAAGAAAATGAGATTTACCTGGCCAGACATAACAAAACTATCGAGAAAAGAAAAAGACATGGCATGCTTATTCAGGCACTGAGAAACTGAAACGAATGAGAGACTGAGAGAGAGAGAGACAGAGACACACAGACAGACAGACAAACAGACAGACAGACAGACAACAAGAGACACAGAGAGAGAGAGAGAGAGAGAGAGAGAGAGAGAGAGAGAGAGAGACGTGACAGAGACAGAGAGACAGACAGAGGGAGGGAGAGAGAGACAGACAGAGGGAGGGAGAGAGAGACAGATAAACAGATATACAGAGAGAAAGACAGACAGACAGACAGACAGACAACAAGAGACAAAGAGAGAGAGAGACACACAGAGGGAGGGAGAGAGAGACAGACAAACAGACAGAGAGAAAGACAGACAGACAGACAGACAGACAGAGAGCTCGGTATAGGGGGGTAGGCAGGACTGGTGCATGGTTGGACAGGCAGATGGGCGGGCAGACAGACAGTCAGAGAGAGAAAATAAGAACGTACAGACAACAGACATTCAGTAGAGACAGACAGAAAAGACAGAGAAAGATACAACACGAAGGTTAGTACAGACAGACAAAACAGACAGACTGACAGAAAGAGTGAATGATACAATACGGCAAAAAGAGCAACAGAACTCGACAGCCCACAAACGTCTGCAAAACTCTTTTGTCAAACGCAAGCTGCTGCTATAAATAACAGCATTTAAAAGCTCTCTGTGCAGTTATGCAAATATGTCTGACCATTAAATCTGTCACAAAAAGCCGTAAATATGAAAGGCCTTTCAAGGGTCCTCGACAGTCGATTTTCACGACCTGTTCAAGTGGAACAGACCCTCAACTCCCATCCTATCACTACCACCACCGTCATTCTACCCCCCCCCCCCCCCCCCCTACCCCCTCCCTCCATTCCCCATCCGTCGGGTCTTTTTCCCGTTTCACCTCCTCCTCCTTTTCAGATAAACACAAATAACGCGATGACGGTCAAACTGGGGGAGAGAAAGTCCAAAAGTGGCTGAACGTTCTTGTCACATACTATAAAGAGCTCCGACAAAGGGGGCACAACTTGGTACACGTGTGTGTGTGATCGAACACACGCATCAAATACAAGAGACTCGGGTCCCGTTGTGATTGAGTCTGAGCAACACAAGAAACAAGGGGGCAAAGTGACTCAAATTTGCGCTTCCGCTTGCTCAGCAAATTTGGCGCCTGCCCCTGGCTAGGGTTGTCTTCGCCCGGAACTATTCACTTTCGCCGCCGCCATTTCGCCGTCTGTGTGAGAATTTCATATCGACCTGAACGAAAACGTGGTGCGCTTGTGTGCCTTTAACGTCGATTGGAGAGTAGAAACGGTGCGATTTTTTGTGTAATTGTCGCGTTGATTGAAGCGCGTTTGTGTGATTTCTAACGTGTAATCGATTTGAAACTGAAAAGGTGCTGGGCTGGTGTACTTTTGAAATCGATCGGCTAGGCTTAGTAAAGAATTCAACGGAACTAGCTTAAGGTTATGTTACACTGTGTTCATTTACCTAGACGGCTTTAACCTGCTAAGAAAAAATAATCAAATCTTTTCGAAATCTTTGCGAAACCCCGAGACTCAAAATAAAACACGTGCCAGCCGTTTACAAGTCCTCTCAGAAACTTTGTTCAAATGCTCTCTCTCTCTCTCTCTCTCTCTCTCTCTCTCTCTCTCTCTCTCTCTCTCTCTCTCTCTCTCTCTCTCTCTCTCTCTCTCTCTGTCTCTCTCTCTCTCTCTCTCTCCCTAAATTTCTCTCTCTCTCTCTCTGTCTGTCTGTCTCTCTCTCTCTGTCTCTCTCTCTCTCTCTCTCTCTCTCTTTCTCTCTCTCCCTAAATTTCTCTCTCTCTCTCTCTGTCTGTCTGTCTCTCTCTCTCTCTGTCTCTCTCTTTCTCTCTCCCTAAATCTCTGTCTGTCTCTCTCTCTGTCTCTCTCTGTCTCTCTCTCTTTCTCTCTCTCCCTAAATCTCTTTCTCTCTCTCTGTCTCTCTCTCTCTTTCTCTCTCTCCCTAAATCTCTCTCTCTCTTTTTCTCTCTCTCCCTAAATCTCCCTCTCCCTAAATCTCTCTCTCTCTCTCTGTCTCTGTCTCTCTCTGTCTGTCTGTCTGTCTGTCTGTCTGTCTGTCTGTCTCTCTCTCTCTCTCTCTCTCTCTCTCTCTCTCTCTCTCTCTCTCTCTCTCTGTCTGGCCGAAAGGGCCTTTAAATTTAGGTCTAACGCACTGGAAGATTTGTGTACGAAACGAACTTTACAAGCAGCATATTATTATTAATTAAAATTGTGTCGGTAAATGGAAAAAGTGACGGTTTAACGGGTTGAATGATTGGTGTACTGAACGAACTTTAATCATTACAAACAGCATAATTAACATTTTGTTGGCAAAACATGTTACTATTTCTGTTGTATGAGGGGAACAAAATTACTTTCTTTTCCATGTTACGGTAAGTGCTCGGTTACAGCAAGCCGGCTTTCACAAAAGCGAGACTTGCGCACTTAAAGGGGTTTATAAACATGAAAAGCAAATACAGTGACGGTCGAACGCTTTAAAAGATGCGTGTACTAAACGAACTTTACACATAGCATTATTAACCAGTAAGTAGGCACAACAGGTTACTATCTCTCTGAGTAAAGAGTAACCCTATGTTCACAGTTGTTACCCAGTCAC
>NC_090257.1:594700-597200 GCF_037325665.1 Littorina saxatilis | reverse complement strand
AAAAAGAGAAAGAGAGAGAGAGAGAGAGAGAGAGAGAAAAAGAGAAAGAGAGAGAGAGGGGGTTGGGGGAAGGAGAAATAAAGAAAAAAAGAGAGAGAGAGAAATCTTTCTCCCTCTCTATCTCTATCCTTCATGTTTAATCAATGACTCACCTGTAGTCCCAGACAGGGTATGGTTTGTGATCCTTCACTTCTTTCTTCTGCAGGTAGAGTCTTCGTAGATAGGTTTCCATGGTGACGTCTGTCCGGCGTTGTTCAGGGATGGAGTGAATGGCTCTCATTTGTCTCGCTCACTAGAGGGCGCTCACTTGTTCCAACCTCAAAACTTGTTGGCTTTCTTCACCGGACTCAATCTAAACCTACATGTCACAGGAAAACCCCTTTTGCCAAAGTTCTCTTTCGAAAAGCGAAATAAGAGTATAGTTAGGCTTAAGGTGTAAGATGTAGGATTATACGTCACGGTTGAATATAAAGGTTTGTGTAAATATAGATCAAAAGGTTTTTTTATATTGAAATAATCACCACTTTGTTGATTTTGTCAAAAGTTGACCTTTAGATCAATGGAAGATCACAGATACGTACCAAGCAAAGTCAAATCATACTGTCCTCCGTATATATCTATTTAGTAATGTTTCACTACTGCCATGCCCTGGGCTCCAACGACGTCAGTTTAAGGCTGTAGCAGGACAATAACACTTGACGACTGTTGCCAATGATTACCGGAGTGGCACCAGTGTCGTGTTGTGTTGGCTGATCGTGGCTTGAGATTTGGTCAAATGTCGGCTTGAAGGCACACACCTGAAACAAAGCAGAGGTCAATTAGTCACTGCAAGTGAAATATGCAAACAGCGACCGCATAAACTTGAGTACGTGTCAAACTGCTCAAATTGAATTACCGTGACATGCCAACCCTTTGCGGACCTGAGAAGCGACTTCCGGCCTGAGATGGCGGACCTGAGAAGCGACTTCCGGCCTGAGATGGCGGACCTGAGAAGGGACTTCCGGCCTGAGATGGCGGACCTGAGAAGCGATTTCCGGCCTGAGATGGCGGACCTGAGAAGCGACTTCCGGCCTGAGATGGCGGACCTGAGAAGCGACTTCCGGCCTGAGATGGCGGACCTGAGAAGCGACTTCCGGCCTGAGATGGCGGACCTAAGAAGCGACTTCCGGCCTGAGATGGTGGATCTGAGAAGCGACTTCCGGCCTGAGATGGCGGACCTGAATGAGAACATGTGGGGCCCAGCGGAGCGAGTCCCTGCGGCGAAGTGCAGACTTCATCACATCAACAACCTTAAAGGCACAGTAAGCCTCCCGTAAACCATCACAGAGCTCCCCGAGCGTCTAAATACAGTACAAGCATACTTCCATTTGAACGCTCACCGAACGGGAACATCCTGGCTGCTTTCTGTCGAGCGTGAGACATTTTCAAAGAATTTATTTTCGTAGACTTGTTCGTTAACAACAACGGCGCCTCGTTTTTGGGCTAGACCTAACTTTTAAAATCTAAATAATAAATTGACAGCTTGTTACACAAACATTCTTTAATCATAAAAGAATTCGTTTTTCATCAAGACAAGATCAGAACAATTCGAAGTTGTGAAAGTTTTAAAAAAAGAAAAGCCCAGAAGCAGGGTCACGCAAGGGTCGTAGCAGACGAAGGTTTATCAGTGCAAATCGCCGTTCCTCTCAACAGTCAAAAGCCATCGCTAGAGTTCTTGTGAACCACAGCCGTTGTTTCGTGCATAAAAAACGTGCTATTGTAGATAAGCTCACATCGAGTCGCATTCATGACTAACTGACGACTGCATTGTGAAAAAAGGAATACTGGATCACACGGGTTCACGATGGCTCAGGGGTAAGATAAACCACGCAAAAATAAATTCTTTGAAAATTGTTCGCTCTTTACGGAGGGCACCTAGGATGTTCTCAATTGGTGAGTGTTTAAATGAAAGGGTGTTTGTACTGTGTGTAAATGCCTGACCGTATCTGTGATGGTTTACGGGAGGCTTACTCTGCCTTTAACAGACTAGCATAGCGACGGGAACGTAGAAGAAGAAGAATCTCTGTGAACAATCTATAGTCAACAGTGTTCAGTATCAGTTGTCCGTATATTTGGTCTGCAGCTAGCACCAGCATGAATTTATAAACTTAAAACAAGCCTCGTATTTTGACATAAAAAAAATGTGGATGGATCAGTTACACTAAAACGAAATAAAACATATAGCATGTATCCAATTTCTGACAGATGGGTTTGAACATGATGAACACACAGCCACCTCTGGCACAAACACGTTCAACCGTAAACAATAGCTTTGTTTGGACACAGCAGACTGTCTAATTGGCTTCACTCAGTCTTGTCACACGTTCAACCGTAAACAATAGCTTTGTTTGGAAACAGCAGACTGTCTAATTGGCTTCACTCAGTCTTGTCACACGTTCAACAGTAAACAATAGCTTTGTTTGGAAACAGCAGACTGTCTAATTGGCTTCACTCAGTCTTG
>NC_090257.1:547200-589700 GCF_037325665.1 Littorina saxatilis | reverse complement strand
CTGAACAAGCAAGGTCTAAAAAAAAGGCGGTGGTCTTTATTTGGGGTGGGTGGGGTCTTAAAGGGGGGGTCTTAAAGGTGGGGTCTTGGTGGGGTCTTAAAGGGGGGTCTTAAAGGGGGTCTTAATGGGGGGTCTTAAAGGGGGGTCTTAAAGGGTGGCTGGAGGAGGGTTCCAGTGCACACACCCCTCGCCTCACACCCTCCAATAGAACCAGCCAATAAAACCCAGACCCACACAAATCGCTGGGTCGATGCCAACCAAGCTTATATCGATACGAGAGAGAAAGGCGATCTAGGTAGATAAAATTCCAGCGCTATTATTCGCTGACACGCGCCAACACATAATGAAGCCTTACCTGTTTGCACCTACAGTCAAAGTGTAATCAAGATTCTCTCTAACGTTTTGCTTAGGCCTAAAAAAAAAAATAGGTGTGGTTACGGTAACCCGACCTACCCTATTTTTAGGGGCCGATCCTATAACTTTTTATTACATTTGTCACAACAACAAACAAACAAAAACAAAAAGAGTGCAGAAAACGCAATGAAAGCGAAAGCGCCCGAGTCGCACACTTATTTCCCTGTCAAGTAGGTTTAATTTGTACACATTAGAAAAAAAAGTTTTAAAACAAAAAAAGTGATTGCCTACCTACCTACCCTATTTTTTTTTTGGCTATGTTACCGTAACCACACCTATTTTTTTTTTTTGGCCTTACAAACATTGGCCAGTGTGCGAAAAGAAAACACTCTTATCTTACTTCGTTATATCGAACACTCTTATCTTACTTGGTTATATCGAACACTTTTATCTTACTTGGTTATATCGAACACTCTTATCTTACTTGGTTATATCGAACACTCTTATCTTACTTGGTTATATCGAACACTCTTATCTTACTTGGTTATATCGAACACTCTTATCTTACTTGGTTATATCGAACACTTTTATCTTACTTGGTTATATCGAACACTCTTATCTTACTTGGTTATATCGAACACTCTTATCTTACTTGGTTATATCGAACACTCTTATCTTACTTGGTTATATCGAACACTCTTATCTTACTTGGTTATATCGAACACTCTTATCTTACTTGGTTATATCGAACACTCTTATCTTACTTGGTTATATCGAACACTCTTATCTTACTTGGTTATATTGAACACTCTTATCTTACTTGGTTATATCGAACACTCTTATCTTACTTGGTTATATCGAACACTCTTATCTTACTTCGTTATATTGAACACTCTTATCTTACTTGGTTATATCGAACACTCTTATCTTACTTGGTTATATCGAACACTCTTATCTTACTTGGTTATATCGAACACTCTTATCTTACTTGGTTATATCGAACACTCTTATCTTACTTGGTTATATCGAACACTCTTATCTTACTTGGTTATATCGAACACTCTTATCTTACTTGGTTATATCGAACACTCTTATCTTACTTCGTTATATCGAACACTCTTATCTTACTTCGTTATATCGAACACTCTTATCTTACTTCGTTATATCGAACGCCAGAATGTTTAATTTGTGTTATACAACAAAAGCGACGGTGATACGATCTTATCGCAGATACTTGTTTTTCCACAAATTACGAATGTAGCATGTCGAGTTTCGTATTTAATTACAATGCCTTTATTTGGACCTGCACATTTTTGTGTGCGATGACGTCACTGAGCGAACTGCGTTGACACAAAAAAGGTAACACTGACGCTCATTGTTTGACTAGGGCAGGACTGAAAGACTGATGTTGTTGGTGTTGTTGGTGGTCGTGGTGGTGATGTTAATGATGAGTATGATGTTGGGTTTTGTTTCTTGGCTCAGTGTTTGGTGTGACACACATTGAAGCAACACTGAGTATAGTCTACTGCATATCATTAGCTAATCCTGCATATCATTAGCTAATACTGCATATCATTAGCTAATCAAGCCATCGAACCATTGGAAGATATTCTGACCGAACAGGGCGATTTATATACATGTCAAACACAAAGTAATGGCAATAAGAATACTTTGGATTCCATAGTCTAACTTTGGCACTTCGATTACCTGCACTGCATTTCAAATTCTAACAGTCAACTACGAATCACGTCTATGTCCGGTCAAGAAACTGGTATTTCTTAAAATGAAAAGAAACAGGACGTCAACCTTCACACACTTCTGTGCAGGTACAATTATTTACGGTGGAATTTTATCTTGCCCACTTCCGACTTGGAATTATACAAAGAGTTAAGCACCTAGCAAACTGTAGGATGTTTGCTCAAGAATTACCACCATCCAAGCTTACACAATTTCCGTTCACAACACAAACAGACTGAGGACCTATCGTCGCCGTGATAGCAAAGCAATGAAGCATCGTGCAGGAGACCCTCGCTTGTCAGAATCTGTTTGAAGTCAGATGATGGATTGGGTATTACCCTTTCATTTGCTTCACTATTCACACATACACTTCATACATATCTTGTAGCTCCTATCTCCCCTTTAAATCTGGTAGCTCCTATCTCCCCTTTAAATCGTGTAGCTCCTATCTCCCCTTTAAAGCCATGTGGCGACCGTAACTCCAGCCTCGACACTGAAAAGATTGCGAGAAAGAAATAATAAAGATCGCAACACATAGATACCACTACGCACCTACCCGGTAATGTCAGGTAGCCCCATACACTCACGCCCCACAATTCTTCCCCTTCCTTGTTGCCTACAGTCAAACCCTGATATTAAGACCTCCACAAATCTCATCAAATCCGGTCTTAAAAGGGAGCGAGTCTTAAAATGTAGGTACATGTGTATATCATACAGACCTTGTGATCAGACAATCTGAAGACATTAAAGTTGAAAAACAAAAGAAAAGGGTACTTACCAACACAAAGACAACACAAAGACAGCACAGACAACACAAAGACAGCACAAAGTCGAGTGTTGTTCGCCTGTGGAGACTGTATCTGAGCTGTCTTTGTGTTGGTGAGTACCGACTGTTGGTGAGTACCGATTGTTGGTGAGTACCGATTGTTGGTGAGTACCGACTGTTGGTGAGTACCGACTGTTGGTGAGTACCGATTGTTGGTGAGTACCGATTGTTGGTGAGTACCGACTGTTGGTGAGTACCGATTGTTGGTGAGTACCGACTGTTGGTGAGTACCGATTGTTGGTGAGTACCGACTGTTGGTGAGTACCGACTGTTGGTGAGTACCGATTGTTGGTGAGTACCGACTGTTGGTGAGTACCGACTGTTGGTGAGTACCGATTGTTGGTGAGTACCGACTGTTGGTGAGTACCGACTGTTGGTGAGTACCGATTGTTGGTGAGTACCGACTGTTGGTGAGTACCGACTGTTGGTGAGTACCGATTGTTGGTGAGTACCGACTGTTGGTGAGTACCGATTGTTGGTGAGTACCGACTGTTGGTGAGTACCGACTGTTGGTGAGTACCGATTGTTGGTGAGTACCGATTTCCTTGTTGTTTCAACGTTGTTTTCACCCAGTCATCTTGTTTAGATAGATGAAGAAAATAAGATAATCTAAAATAGTACGATCTTTACAATGAGGGAGGTCTTAAACCCGGGGTAGTCTCACAGTCCAAAGGGAGGTTTCACTGTATTGACACCCGATCCCCAAACGGGAGTTAAACGGGTGGTGGCTTATCGTGTTGTCTGTACGGAGATCTTGGCTATCCTCTCCGGACAAAAGATTGGCAGGGACAGCTGGGTAGCGGGCAGTGAGAAAGGTTAATTATTTACACCTACACGGTGGCGGTCAGTTCTGTCACAATGAATGCGACCACCCTGAGCCTCAGCACGACAGATGGGTGAACGCATGGATGGATGGATGAGTTAATGCATGGATGGATGGATGGCGGGTGAGATGGAGGGAGAGAGAGAGAGAGAGAGAGAGAGAGAGAGAGAGAGAGAGAGAGAGAGAGAGAGAGAGAGAGAGAGAGAGAGAGAGAGAGAGAGAGAGAGAGAGAGAGAGAGAGAGAGAATGACAATGACAATTCTTTATTTTACGAGGGTAACAGAATAAGCATTGGTATACTTTTTTGCATCTGGCCCTCGCCCTAAAGAGGGACTAAATATACTATAATAACTACTACTACATACTTACATAATTAGTGAAACAGTATAAGTTTATGTACATAGGTGCATTATATGAAACATTGCAGTTTATAAATTAGAGAGAGAGAGAGAGAGAGAGAGAGAGAGAGAGAGAGAGAGAGAGAGAGAGAGAGAGAGAGAGAGAGAGAGAGAGAGAGAGAGAGACAATGACAATTCTTTATTTTACGAGGGTAACAGAATAAGCATTGGTATACTTTTTTGCATCTGGCCCTCGCCCTAAAGAGGGACTAAATATACTATAATAACTACTACTACATACTTACATATTTAGTGAAACAGTATAAGTTTATGTACATAGGTGCATTATATGAAACATTGCAGTTTATAAATTAGAGAGAGAGAGAGAGAGAGAGAAAGAGAGAAAGAAAGAGAGAGAGGAAAGAGAGAGAGAGAGAGAGAGAGAGAAAGAGAGAAAGAAAGAGAGAGAGGAGAGAGAGAGAGAGAGAGAGAGAGAGAGAGAGAGTGAGAAAGACAGACAGACAGAGAGAGAGGGGGGAGAGAGGGAGATGAAAGGACAGACCGACAGAAAGACATACTCACAGATAATAAGGTAGATAGATAGATTTATCACTCCGAAGGATTATATGTAATTTGACGAGCTCAATTGAAAGTAAGCAAGTATTTTTGAAAGGCAATGCACTTTTATAACTTAAGAAGATTGAATTTAGCACACATACACACACAAACAAACCAGAAAGAAAGAAAAAGATAACGTCTGTTCTGTTTCGTAAATTTCAAGTGTTTTCTGATCTTCTTCTTCTTGCGTTCGCCGTCACACCATCAGTTTAGTCTGCGAGACGAATGACGTCGTGGTTTCCAGGTCTTGTCTGCTCCCATAGAGTTTGGTGCGGAGAGGGACTGATGCTGGCCACACTTTGTCTCTGATTGGTTTGAGTTGGGGGCATGTCATTAAGACATGTTCTGGAGTCTGGTCTTCCAGACCACAGGGACAGGTTGGTGATGGGGTCAGCTTCAGCTTCCTGAACATGTGGGCGTTGAGGCGACAGTGACCAGTTCGTAGTCGCATGATCACTGTGTTTTCTGATAAAGTTTACTACACTCCTTATTGACGACGCGCACGTGCTTCACTGAATGTCAGCAAACAGTATTGTTGTCAATCAAAATCGCTTCTACACTGAGGGATTGAAGCTTAATTTTGTATCGCTGGGGTCCCGCAATTTCACTGATACACAGTGCCTCCGATACCGGGAGGATTTAGATATCAAACACCGCGGGGGTAACCGATCTGCCTTATCGGCAGCTATCGGGGTCGTAATCTGAGCATGAGCTCAGTTATTAGCTCAAAAAACAAACGGAGGGTGTAGTGGGCTGGGAACCCATATCGTATTTTAAACAAAGGCCCGGTGTTCAAAGTCTTAGATCTTACGGGCAATGGTACCGATTGTAAAAGTTGAGAGGAACATGTTTCGAGACAGGCCGCAGCGTGAACCTCTTGAGGGGCAGGTCAGTATGACTACCGTGAAGCAATGAAAGTAGGTAACAACAAGATGTAGCCTACAAGAGTGCAATTAAACTTGACTTTGACCTTTCACATATATATATACGGTCTCAAATGAAAATGCTCGGACTTTTCATTTTGACTTAAACTGTACTCATTCAAAATTTGCTACGGGGGTGTAAATACGTACATGATAGCATCTACAAATTAGAGACTTACCTCAAACCAAAACAACTGGTCGACAGCTACTCCCGACTCTTGAAGATTTAGCACAAGTCCGTCCGTCGAAAGTACAATTCTCCCACAGTCATTTAAACACAGTCGCCAGAAGTAAAACACAACTCCAAGATCATTCTAACAAGTGTCCATCAATCCAAAGTCAAACAAGTTTGTTGAAGAATCAGTCAGTCCGTTTCAACCACCACATCAAATTAAGCCTGGTTCGCCGAGACATTTGAGACAGTGCTGGTCACAGGAACCACTTCCTCGATCATAATAATAATCCCGACCGATCCTCAGCGAACACACTGATCAGTGACTCGAACAGGAACGAGGCAAAACACAACTGACTTTTCTCCCTCGATTTCTTGCTCTCTCTCTCTTTCTCTCTCTCGTTTTCTGTCTCGCGGCGGTCGCACGCGCTAGTGCTGAGAGGTCTATAGCCAATGAACTGGTTGCTTGACTGACAGCACGGAGCAGCCCAGCGTTGTCGCCCCTGTTGTTTGGGCAAGCGGTGTTGTCGCCCCTGTTGTTTGGGCAAGCGGTGTTGTCACAGTGTTTGTGGAAGGGAGAGGGACGGACATCATGGAGGGACGGATTGTATGTTGTGGTGGGGCTCAAAATAGTGGGTCTCACGTCAAATGGAGAGGTCGGAGGAAGGGGATATGGGGTGAGGGGGGGGGGGGGGGATGGGGGGACAGGGAATAAGTGACGTTACATGCACGGGGTCTATACAAGTGTGTGTGATGGAGGAGGGGGGCATGTGTGTGTGTGTGTGTGTGTGTGTGTGTCTGTGTGTGTGCGCGCGCACGTGTATGTATGTGCGTGTGTGGTGGGACAGAAAGCCTGTGGGAAGCATGCATAGTTTCAATTTAAAAAACCCAAACAAATTAGAATGGAACTCAGCACACACTCACACGCACACATCGACACGGATACACACACACTCACGCACGCACGCGTACACACACATGCTCCTACGCACGCATGCACACACACATACAAATCTCAACAACAACAACATCTCAATTTTCTTCAATCCGACTCAGCACTTGGTTCAAAGTTGTTGATTATTGCTGTCATTCCAAGTTGTTGATTATTGCTGTCATTCCAAGTTGTTGATTATTGCTGTCATTCCAAGTTGTTGATTATTGCTGTCATTCCAAGTTGTTGATTATTGCTGTCATTCCAAGATGAAGGTTGCTTGAAAATGTCTCATCAGGTCAGAGCTGGCTTTTACCAGAGACATACATACAATCTATGTCTCTGCTTTTACATATGGAATAAAAAGACACTCCCACTTGGACAGACACCCGGCAAGCATCTACAGCCAACATGCTTTCTGTGCAGCCTGGATTGTTTTCATGATTTAATCACTTGGACAGACACCCGGCAAGCATCTACAGCCAACATGCTTTCTGTGCAGCCTGGATTGTTTTCATGATTTAATCACTTGGACAGACACCCGGCAAGCATCTACAGCCAACATGCTTTCTGTGCAGCCTGGATTGTTTTCATGATTTAATCACTTGGACAGACACCCGGCAAGCATCTACAGCCAACATGCTTTCTGTGCAGCCTGGATTGTTTTCATGATTTAATCACTTGAAGGCCCACTGCGCCCCTGTGTTTTACATGGGATAAGACCATCCCCCTACTACCGGCACGGTTAGCCTAGTGGTAAGGCGTCCGCCCCGTGATCGGGAAGTCGTGGGTTCGAACCCCGGCCGGGTCATACCTAAGACTTTCAAATTGGCAATCTAGTGGTTGCTCCGCCTGGCGTCTGGCATTATGGGGTTAGTGCTAGGACTGGTTGGTCCGGTGTCAGAATAATGTGACTGGGTGAGACATGAAGCCTGTGCTGCGACTTCTGTCTTGTGTGTGGCGCACGTAATATGTCAAAGCAGCACCGCCCTGATATGGCCCTTCGTGGTCGGCTGGGCGTTAAGCAAACAAACAAACAAACAAACAATCCCCCTACTTCGCCACATACCAATCACCAACATTTTCTGGTGCAGACATTTGTGATGAATTTATATCGCAGATGCATACTACTTGCTTTCATCTTCACCGTGCTTTGTGGGTCGTAGACGACCCAGAACCTCACAAAATCGTCTTTATCTCTTAAACTATTTGGAGTTTTTAATTGAGACTTCATGTAATCTCCAATCACTATACGACCTTCCCATTGCCCACCTTTTGAAAGATTATCTTTGTAAACAAACAAATACACGATGACGTAATTTGAACTACACAGTCCGGATGATGTGGGTCGTGGACGACCCATATGGAATTACGTAAGGAATTTTACGTTGTTTATCCTTATTCGGATGGCGTGGGTCGTGTACGACCCATACTTTTTACGTTGAATCCTTCTTTGGAAAGTATGGGTCGTACACGTCCCACATCATCCGGACTGTGTAGTCCGAAGCGTGATCCGGTGAAGGTATAGGCCCACTCGTGAAAATAGTTCGCCTCCCCGTCACAGATCTCACCAGGCTTTAACACGGGATAAGACCATCCCTCCACTTGGTCACACGGGATAAGACCATCCCTCCACTTGGTCACATGGGATAAGACCATCCCTCCACTTGGTCACACGGGATAAGACCATCCCTCCACTTGGTCACATGGGATAAGACCATCCCTCCACTTGGTCACATGGGATAAGACCATCCCTCCACTTGGTCACATGGAATAAGACCATCCCTCCACTTGGTCACACGGGATAAGACCATCCCTCCACTTTTTCACATGGGATAAGACCATCCCTCCACTTGGTCACACGGGATAAGACCATCCCTCCACTTGGTCACACGGGATAAGACCATCCCTCCACTTGGTCACACGGGATAAGACCATCCCTCCATTGGTCACATGGGATAAGACCATCCCTCCACTTGGTCACATGGGATAAGACCATCCCTCCATTGGTCACATGGGATAAGACCATCCCTCCACTTGGTCACACGGGATAAGACCATATCCACTTGGTCACATGGGATAAGACCATCCCTCCATTGGTCACATGGGATAAGACCATCCCTCCACTTGGTCACATGGGATAAGACCATCCCTCCATTGGTCACATGGGATAAGACCATCCCTCCACTTGGTCACATGGGATAAGACCATCCCTCCACTTGGTCACATGGGATAAGACCATATCCACTTGGTCACATGGGATAAGACCATCCCTCCATTGGTCACATGGGATAAGACCATCCCTCCACTTGGTCACATGGGATAAGACCATCCCTCCACTTGGTCACATGGGATAAGACCATCCCTCCACTTGGTCACATGGGATAAGACCATATCCACTTGGTCACATGGGATAAGACCATCCCTCCATTGGTCACATGGGATAAGACCATCCCTCCACTTGGTCACATGGGATAAGACCATCCCTCCATTGGTCACATGGGATAAGACCATCCCTCCACTTGGTCACATGGGATAAGACTATCCCTCCATTGGTCACATGGGGTAAGACCATCCCTCCACTTGGTCACATGGGATAAGACCATCCCTCCATTGGTCACATGGGGTAAGACCATCCCTCCATTGGTCACATGGGATAAGACCATCCCTCCACATGGTCACATGGGATAAGACCATCCCTCCATTGGTCACATGGGATAAGACCATCCCTCCACATGGTCACATGGGATAAGACCGTCCCTCCACTTGGTCACATGGGATAAGACCGTCCCTCCACTTGGTCACATGGGATAAGACCATCCCTCCATTGGTCACATGGGATAAGACCATCCCTCCACATGGTCACATGGGATAAGACCGTCCCTCCACTTGGTCACATGGGATAAGACCGCCCCTCCACTTGGTCACATGGGATAAGACCGTCCCTCCACTTGGTCACATGGGATAAGACCATCCCTCCACTTGGTCACATGAGATAAGACCATCCCTCCACTTGGTCACACGGGATAAGACCATCCCTCCACTTGGCGGTCACACGGGATAAGACCATCCCTCCACTTGGTCACACGGGATAAGACCATCCCTCCACTTGGTCACACGGGATAAGACCATCCCTCCACTGGGTCACTAACCGAAAGTCAACACCCTGGCTGCTTGCTGTGGCGAGTTTGAATTTTTTTATGAATATATTTCCGAAAAAGAGACCAATGCTTTTTATGGAATTGATTCTTAACGATTCTTAGTCGAACGCAGAAGAAGAAGAAGATTCTTAAAAAACAAAAACAAAACTAACACTGTGCACAGAGCTGAACCAGGCTCTTCATTGTGGTATGTGACCAAGCGCAGGCCGAGATGTTCTCATCCAGTGTAAAAGCCAGAACAGATCTGAGGCGGTGATGCGACCTGTTTTCACGAGGCGGAGTGGACCACAGGCGGAAGGTAAGTGGACGATACCTTCTGCCTGTGAGTGGACCTTCAAAGCTGCAGGGTGGCCCACAAAGATGCAACCCACAAAACTACTTATACATTCTGCATCATATTCATTCTGCTCGTTGAATTAATTCATATTTGGTGTACATTAACTTCAGATTATGCATAACCCATCCACAAAATGGTAAGTTTGTTGGTCAAATGGTCTGACTTTTGTGCAATTTCAAAAAGAGTTTCCAGATTCGGGGATCGACCCAACAGTACGTGGTTTCGAAATTGAGCGGATGTATAGAAGTCATTAGCAATTTTGTGGGTTGCAATTTTTTGGGTCACCCTGTACACACACACACACACACGCCACCACCAGCACCATCCTCGTCTCGATTCCCCGTCTATGTTAAAACATTTAGTCAAGTTTGTAAAAAGATCGACTTTGAAAATCCGTCCAGACTACTAAAACCTGGCAAGCCGAAACCAGTTTCGGTGGGGCTGGAAATAGTGGGCCTGACGCAAAATGGAGAGGGAGGTGGCGGGGGGAACTGGTGACGTTAGGGCAAGGGGTGGAGCATTCCAACATAAGACCTAATTTGCAAAAAAACGAGTTTCTTTAATTCTGAGCGCATTGTCAAAGTAGGCATAACGTACCTGTATCTTTATGGATCCAGGAAATGATGAGGAATACAATGCAATGATTGTTAGTCTGTGAGCGAAAATTCGGTTTCAATGATAACTTTAATTACCAAACTAATTAAGTTTAAATTAAGCTTCCGAACTGAAATGCAATTCCATAGTCCGGACTGAGTCAAGGAGCGTTGAACCAAATTTCAATCAATTTGATTTAAAAGTAAGGTTGGAAAAATGTGTGAAACACATAATTAATGTTTAAATTACCACAAATATAAATACACAAATGTGAGCCGGCGTCCAATAAAGGATATAACGTTTGGCACCCAGGCACTATTTGTAACTATCAGGACACAATGTGACGACAATGGAAGTTAAACGCTGGCTTGTGTTCCCGTTGCCTCTCATTTCACAGTAGAAGAGTGACTGGAGACCGAGAAACTAGCTTTCACAAATAAGATCTCTCCTTCTCCCTCTCTGGAGGCGAGCGCTGAAACTAATTTTACTAAAACATTCCAGTCTTGTATTTGATGATTATAAGAAACTTAAGATTCTCCCATTAAAAGAAAGATTTAAATTAAATGAAGGCGTGCTCCTTCACAAAATACTTTCCGGCCGTGCACCACGAACTTTCGTTGCAAACTTTAAAGTCAAACCAAACCGAAAGTTTAACGTCCCAATTCCAAGGATAGATCTCTTCAAATCAAGCTTAGCCTATTCTGGTAGCGTCCTGTGGAATTCTCTCCCGGAATTTGTGCGAGTCCCAATACTTTCAAAAAACACCTTTCACTGTATTTAATGTTAAATTACGAAAAATCACAGTGATGGAAGACTTCGTTTAGTTATATTTTCATTTGTCCAAAGCATCAGTGTTCATTATATCCACACAAAAACACTCAAAGCTTTAATAACACATTTACTCATGCATGTGTATTCAGCATTGTTTTCACTACGTTACATATATATATATACGACGCTTTATATTTGTGTATAATATGTAAATATTCATATGTTGTTGTTTTTCTCTACCTTTTTTTCTACGTTAATATCCGTGTAAATATGTGATTAGATTAGTCCCCTCTCTGGGCGAAGGCTGGTTGAAAAAAAGTTCGTTGTATTGCTTATGCCACAACCCTCGAAAAATAAAATTTGATTTGATTTGATTTCTCTCTCTCTCAACGGCCTTTCGTCCAAGTCCAGTAATCCACGTCAGACGCTTGGTCATTCAGTTCTGCATAGATTATTTCCCTTATTTGGTTATTAATATTTTCTACTTTGCCTGTTATGGCACAACTTTAACCTCACAAGACGAGTTTGTTATCAATATTAGCTGATATGAAATGCTTGAAATAATTGTAATTAATTTGCATGAGTCAAATACCCCCCCCCCCCTTCTCTTGCTGTATATGTTAATCATATTCCTCATCTCCATTCCCCTCTTGCAATGAGAAAAACGTTCAATCTTGAAGCTATTATCCCAAAGATTGATTTGCAATTACCTCCCTTCAACCATTATCTGCCATTGTTAATCATGGTGGTATTTTGCTGCGAAGAGCCTGTTTCCGTCAAACTGATACTACTGTACAAATGTGCACTTGCTACTACTACTCTACAACCTTGCATATTAACAGATCTACACACACACACACACACACACACACACACAGTTTAAAAAGTAACACAACCAGTCACAAACATACTAAGAAAACACCAAGAAGTCAATATTGGGGAGTAATGTTGTTAACAATATTTACAGAGGAACCAATTATTGTGATAGTTTGAAATTGAATTCGTACATGAAAATTCATGAGTATAATTGAAAAAGAAAAACAAGTCAAAAGCATATTTTGAGATAACTGACCTGCTCACACACTGAAAGAAAAAAGGTGTGCTGGGAGTCTGCTGTCTTCGCCAATTTGTTGTCATAATAATAAACACACACACAAAAATCCATATGCTGCTCTTTGATAATCAGAAGACATGGACACACACACACACACACACACACACACACACACACACGTACATCAAGCCAAATTGCGCCCTTCACACACAAAAATGCTGCTTTTTGACAACTTGCAGAAATAGACAAAAACATCCACACACAGATGCAGACTCTTTCACAATTCACAAAACTAAGTACTTCACACGCACACACAAATGGGTACCTCACACATGCAAACACAAACGAGTACTTCATAGACACACACGCAAATACAAATGGGTACTTCACACACTCACACACATACGTTACTTGACAGCACCTAATAAATGCCTATAAAACACAAATAAGTTCTTCATCAACTTCTCTCTGTTGACAGCAGTGTCGATCATCAACAACAAGCACAATTTGTTCCCACTACATGTATTACTTGCGTTTGCAAATCACAAACAAAACATTTAGCATAAATCAATCATAGTAAACACAAATTGCATAGCACACGTTAAAAAACATCCTTGTCTATGCTGCCTATTAACCTCTTACCAGTGTGAGACAAAAAACAGTCCTCCACCAGATCGATAACAATCCAAACACAGAGACGGCCAACGTTCCAACATTCAGAATCAAGAGACAAGCATGGTGGGTAATTGGAACGTTTATTATTGTCAAAACAAAACGTTACATTTACTGGTACGTCGACCCAAAGGTCTTGGAAGTTGACAGAGAAACACTAATGAAACAGATAATGAACTTTGTCAGCATTCTGCAAGCAAGTAGCCACACTATCTTGAGATAAGTTCAGCACTCTGCAAGCAAGTAGCTACACTATCTTGAGATAAGTTCAGCATTCTGCAAGCAAGTAGCCACACTATCTTGAGATAAGTTCATTATCTGTTTCCTAAGTGTTTGTCTGTCTACTTCAAAAAGACCTTTGGGTACTGGTAAATGTAACGTTTTGTTTTCTAAGTACATTTACACATTTTCAGTGCAGTTTCTCTGTGTTATTTCATTTCTTCGATAAATTATCCTTCCCAGTACTTTGTGTATTCAGTACTCTATTTCTTCACTGTATAATTGCTGTCTTCAGTCCACTCTTTTCTGTAGTAGTCATTTCATATTTCCATTGAATCAGACTGACCCTAAAGCTAGATCACTATTGAATCATTCAGCAATTAGCATAGCAACACATAGCAACACATTATGTACACATGAGGAAGTCTTATGTACAAAAGAAAAACTCAGTCAACAATACAGAGCAAAATACATGTAATGTACATGGCAATCGGTACCAATCCCCCCCCCCCCCCCAATGTACATGGCAATCGGTACCAATCCCCCCCATTTGCTGCCCAAATGACTGGTTTATTGAAGACAGTCTGACAACTACAGTAGAACCCCCCTTTTAAGACCTTACAAAATCTGAGAAAATCAGGTCTTAAAAAGGAGGGAGTCTTAAAAAGGAGGGAGTCTTAAAAAGGAGGGAGTCTTAAAATGGAGAGAGTCTTAAAATGGAGGTAAATTTACAGAGGCTATGAACAAAACATCTGAACAATCCAGGTCAAAAAAGAGAGGGAGTCTGAAACTGGAGGGTCTTAGACGACGGGTTCCCCTGTAATCTTTACATGTGGATGACAGAGTTGTCTTTCCTGTTCCCAATGACCCTGCAAGTGTTTGGCGTGGGTGGGCTCAACGAGACAGAGTTGTCTTTCCTGTTCCCCATGACCCTGCAAGTGTTAGGCGTGGGTGGGCTCAACGAGACAGAGTTGTCTTTCCTGTTCCCAATGACCCTGCAAGTGTTAGGCGTGGGTGGGCTCAACGAGACAGAGTTGTCTTTCCTGTTCCCAATGACCCTGCAAGTGTTTGGCGTGGGTGGGCTCAACGACAAAAACAACACTTGAAGTCAGACCCCCCCCCCCCCCCCCCCCCCCCCTGTCTTTTGCAGACTTTCTGTCCATGAGGTTTGCACATTTTAACAAAACTCCCTCTCTTTTAAAACCAGATTTCTCGCAGTCTTCTGGGTGGGGGGTGGGGGGGGGGGGGGGGGGGGGAGGGTCCAGAGTATGGTGCAAACTAGCAATGGACTAAGACGCAGTGCCTACGGAACTCTTGCTACACCAAGCTGACAGTAAATGTTTCACTGAGAGTGATTCAAGAAGGAGTTCTGTCCCTTAGAAGGTAAATAAATAGCTGCCGTTGGACAATATCAAACGAGTACATGTATCTGTTATCAGCAAAACAATACCCTACTGGTACATGTGTCTGTAATCAGCAAAACAAGACCCTACTGGTACATGTGTCTGTAATTAGCAAAACAATACCCTACTGGTACATGTGTCTGTAATTAGCAAAACAATACCCTACTGGTACATGTGTCTGTAATTAGCAAAACAATACCCTACTGGTACATGTGTCTGTAATTAGCAAAACAATACCCTACTGGTACATGTGTCTGTTATCAGCAAAACAATACCCTACTGGTACATGTGTCTGTAATTAGCAAAACAATACCCTACTGGTACATGTGTCTGTAATTAGCAAAACAATACCCTACTGGTACATGTGTCTGTAACTAGCAAAACAATACCCTACTGGTACATGTGTCTGTAACTAGCAAAACAATACCCTACTGGTACATGTGTCTGTAACTAGCAAAACAATACCCTACTGGTACATGTGTCTGTAATCAGCAAAACAAGACCCTACAGGTACATGTGCACTGTAGCCATACGACCAAGTCATGCACATGCATGGAAGTTGCTCAGAATATTGTCTTCAGCCAAATGGTGATAAATGATTAGGCAATTCGGGGATGTTTATGGATACCTAGGCATAACCTTTTCCTCAGTGTGAAAAAGATTGATAGTTCTGAAATGACAACAATGTTTTAGACAGTTTACATGAAGTTTAGCCATTTTTGCCTTCCGTCAATGCCAAATGAAATCACTGGATGCCTCACATGGCATCATGCCACATGGGGAGACAAAGAAGGAACTAACAGTAACAGCCCTAGTCTTACACTTCAAAAATACCCTGGAAAGGGAGAACAGTTAAGTTCCAAACTGGAAAACAGATCTATCTAACCTCCTGCGCTACGCTCAAACAGCTCTAATGTTGAAACCAAGCAATGGCAACACTAATGTTGAAACCAAGCAATGGCAACACTAATGTTGAAACCAAGCAATGGCAACACTAATGTTGAAACCAAGCAATGGCAACACTAATGTTGAAACCAAGCAATGGCAACACTAATGTTGAAACCAAGCAATGGCAACACTAATGTTGAAACCAAGCAATGGCAACACTAATGTTGAAACCAAGCAATGGCAACACTAATATTGAAACCAAGCAATGGCAACACTAATGTTGAAACCAAGCAATGGCAACACTAATGTTGAAACCAAGCAATGGCAACACTAATGTTGAAACCAAGCAATGGCAACACTAATGTTGAAACCAAGCAATGGCAACACTAATGTTGAAACCAAGCAATGGCAACACTAATGTTGAAACCAAGCAATGGCAACACTAATGCATCTATCCTTTCTTCACTTTTCGTTTCACAAGCACTCATATACTCAAGCTACCACATGTACATAACTGAGATGTATTGTACGAGTTTTTGTGGGGTTTTTTTTTAGCGTGGCAAAGTTGCCGAAAAGCCCCTTAAAGTTTAGGCAATTTTCCAAAGTTTAAGACTGTCTTTGGCTTCACCTTTCCCTCACAGCAAAAAAGGTTTGAGCGATGGCAACGTTTTCAGCGATTTGAAATGTGTTTCAAAGTCTTGCCGAGGTGTACGTTTGAAGACAGACAGACATGAAACGTTGCAAAAAAGGAACCTCCAGGCAAGCATGAACTGCTAAAACAACTGCAGACAAAACAACTCTGTTGCTGCTGAGTGGCCCTGAAGATGGAAATCAGCTGCTTGAATGGTAACAGTTACTGCAGGACAAAAAGCTGCATCAAGAAAGTGTCTCTTGTTGACTCCACCTTGGGTGGTATGCATGAGAAAGAACCCAACTGGGTGGAACCCAAGCACTGGGTGGGATTGGTTAAGTCTCAATCGCAATTTGAAACAATCCGACACAGCGCCTAAGTCCAACCCAGATGAGCACTTTTGCATGCACACGAAGCCTGGTGTTCTTATTTGTTGGAAGAATTTGAATTTTAACACACACAGAAAAAGTTGTTCAGTCCGTTTTTCTCATCTTTTTACCACTAGCCTGGCCAGGGCTTGATTTTCTCTTCTGACTGTGGCCAGACTTGTGGTGTGCGATCGTAACTTTCCGTCCAACTTCAGTGGAGCTGCCTGCCTCTGCTGTGGTGCTACCCTGACTTGACAGGCCTTCCACCCCTGAGTCTGCGTCACTCAGTCCGTCTTCCTCGTCCTTTTCCTTCTTCACTGAAAGCAGCAAGGAACAAGAGATGCAATACAGTGGAAGCCCCTTGTTAAGACCATGAAATACATGATGGCCGATGAGTAAATACCGGGCTGTCATTGGCTGCTTATTAAAGACACTGTTCCTGGTCTTGTGCGCGCGCCGGCGTGTGTGTTGTGTTGTGTTGGTGTGTGGTTTGTGTATTTCATGCCTTAAATAAAATCCTAACTTCTAATATATATTAGTTATCAAGAAAACTCAAATCATGACAGAAGGAAAACTGGTGAATGAATATGTGAGTGTGTGAGAACTAAAATAAACATTTGTTAATACCATACAAAAATTAACACTGTCCAGCATTGCAGATATGATTGTAGGTGTGTGCACTTTTCTCTAAATTTACTCTGATGTCTCGTCTCCCTGGCGTTGTGTTTGTACCCTAGTGCCTGCACTTCACAAACCTGTCTGCGGCCTAAACTACCCTTCGTTCTCTAAAAATGCCGGCCTGACTAATCTCTAATGTAGGAAGATGACGAGAAGAAAGATGACTTCAACTAAACACAAAAAATAACTTTGATAGATAAACGGAGCCCACGCTTGGTTATAACTTTTCTATGAAATGTTTTAATCAACAATGTTAGAAAAGTCTGCAAACTCAGTCAAATTGATTACAAGTCAAATATATTATCAAAAACATCACATTTTCTACACAAGAAGAGCAAACGCTCGATCGAGTCACTTTCGCAGTTCTGAATATTATATGAGGCATCAGATGGACAGGAAGAAATTGCTATTCACAACACAATGAGTCACGTTCACATAAAATTTGAGCCCGGTCACTTTTATAGTTTCCGAGAAAAGCCCAACGTTAAGTTGTGTGTTGCCGAACAGAAAAGGCTAGTTATCTCCCTTGTTTTTCTGATAACGTTCGTAAAAGGCTACAGATGTAAATACTTTGATGTAAAGAATAATCCTACAAAGTTTCAATCACATCCGATGAACTTTGTCAAAGATATAAAATGACTAATTTTTCCTTTGACGCTGACCTGTGACCTTGAAAAAGGTCAAAGGTCAACGAAACCATCGTTAAAGTGTAGAGGTCATTGGAGGTCACGACTAAACAAAATATGAGCCCGATCGCTTTGATAGTTTCCGAGAAAAGATATAAAATGTCTAATTTTTCCTTTGACGCTGACCTGTGACCTTGAAAAAGGTCAAAGGTCAACGAAACCATTGTTAAAGTGTAGAGGTCATTGGAGGTCACGACTAAACAAAATATGAGCCCGATCGCTTTGATAGTTTCCGAGAAAAGTCCAACGTTAAGGTGGTGTCTACGGACGGCCGGCCGGACGGACTAACACTGACCGATTACATAGAGTCACTTTTTCTCAAGTGACTCAAAAACCCCGGGTCGCATTTAAAAGGCAATTCTCAAAATAGGCTATTAATATAAAAGTACCAAGTTACCTATCCTCCGATCCCCCTGAAACATGTTTGTGAGGCCTTGCACGTCGAGCGAACTAGTTTGATCCTTTATGGGATATTTTATCGCTAACGAACTTTCACCCAACCTATTTAGTTTTGTTGGGCACGAAATGGAAGAACGGTTCTTCCCTCACAGGGAAGTATAAAGTTGGTCTGAGACCTCTACGTGACCTTTTTTTTTTTTTTAAAGAACCGGTGGCGCACCACTAATATTATTCTGTTCCTAGTTCACCCTGACACCTAAATCATCATCCCCCTATTTGCTTGTACCGTACATGATCAGACCAGAAACCCGAAGGCACTATCTGGATCATGCAGGTCACTGAAGTCATAACGCCCCTCCCAACTACCTAGTTTAAGGACTGTTTAGTCAAGTGTCACCAGATACTCTGACAGTCCGGGCGGTTATGTTTCTACAGTCAAGTATCACCTGATACTCTAACCATCTGGGCGGTTATGTTTCTACAGTCAAGTATCACCAGATACTCTCACAGTCTGGGCGGTTATGTTTCTACCTAGTTTAACACTTTCGCGACGGGACGCTGATAAATCAGTAACCGCGCTGACACGCCCATGGACGGGACGCGCATTTTTCAGTATCAGTCATACAAGGTACAAGACTCGTGATTGCTTCCCGGTTTTTGAAGATTGCAATAAATTGAGTTGTTTCCCTTGATACACGTGGTTTTCTCTTCCGGCTTGATCAAATTAGTGCAGATTTGCGTGGTGTTTTCAAACAAAAAAAATGAATCGAAGGCGAGCCTTGTCACGGGAGGAGATTCTCCGGATGTTGGATCTTGAGGATCCTGTAGATCATGATACATCGTGTCGTTTTAGCCTCAAGAAAGCGATAATAGCAGTGATATTGAGGAAGAAACAGTCCCGTTGTTGCTAGTACGAGTCGGCAAACTACACGTGGTAGGGGGTGATACTGCTAGACGAACATGTATCTCGGAATCGTGCAGGAGCTATGGGGGCGTGGCAGCACTGATAACAATGGATGGCTGGAGCCTTCTAATCCTTTTGGAAATGTTCATAGGTGTACAGTTGGTACTTTGTTGTGAAAATGTGACTTATATTCAATATGGATTACCTAGACATCATTTGGTGAGTGTTACAGTTTTGTTTCATTTGAGTCAGGATGCTGTGAGTGAATGCGTGAGTTGCTTGTTTTTTTCTTTGTACTGTCTCCTTATTTCTGTGTACAATGTTAACAATATTTCAGCTAATTCATAGGTTTTACACCTTGTTTGGTTATAACATTATTTATAATACTTTCTGTTAAAAAATAACTTTTTAAAAAAGCAGTGGAAAATAAAACACACACAAAAAAACGTTAAAAAACACAAATTATCCCCCTTTCACCCCCCCTTTGCTAAAACAAATCGCGTGACAAACTTATAAATAGCACGACTGAACTGGGCATCCATTTTTGAATTAGTACACAAAATTTGGTGGTGATTGGACTTAATTCAAGCTTGCTAGACAGATTTCTTTACAATTACTGATTTTTGGGAAGTTTCTTGGTGGCAAGGTTGGGCAGGCAGGACGTTAACGCCGTGGCAGTGCTAGTCACAATAGTGTTAAGGACTGTTTGGTCAAGTATCACCTGATACTCTAACAGTCTGGGCGGTTATGTTTCTACCTAGTTTAAGGACTGTTTAGTCAAGTATCACCAGATACTCTAACAGTCCGGGCGGTTATGTTTCTACCTAGCTACACTTTCACCGCCTAACTATTCTTTGAACCCTTGCTGGTGTTTGAGATAAACGAAGCCAGCAGCATGCCGGGTTACCCTTTAAAGCAGCATGCCGGGTTATCCTTTAAAGCTAACTGACACACCCACTCTGGCCCAGACAACATTTTCCTGTTACTTTACCAATTCGGACCATGCAGACTGGCTCACTTATCGATTGCAACAACAACAAGTAACTACACCTTTTTCGTTGCTTGACCAAATAGAAAACTGCCTATCAATTACTTAAAATGCATCAATAAAAACTGTTCTCCATATTTCTACCCTTCAGCCTATCAACTGACGCCATTTCTTAATGTTTATGAACTTTTATCTGATAAATGATGTCGATACCGTTCAAAATGGCTGACCGAAACAGAAACTACGATTATCTCCCCTGCAGAGTCTATCAGTGTCGTTTTACCTTGGTTTCCAAACCATTGCTACATATCCCTTTAAAGGCTGGAGAACAGAGAGAACTCTCAAACCTTCAATCATGACATTTTATATAATGCTAACTTTTTCAAATGTGGCTTCTCCGCCGCACCTTCAAGCCGAATGTCTGTACTTGGGACAATATTTGCTTTAAAATAATAAAACACTTTGCTGCAAGATTCTGCCATCAATCAAGGTTGGGCGATTTAATTAACATAGAACCATACATGATTACTCAAAACACAAATAAACCGATTCCAGCAGTTCAGTTCAGTTTGATTAATCTACAAACATTGCGTGTCAGATATATATATATATATGACACCTGGTTGCTTCACTTTGGAACAAGAGTGTATTTCCATGACACTGTGATGGTGTTTGACACTGATGGATGGTGTCTTTTGCTATTGACGCCATTTAACTTGCATTCCTACCGTTCTCAAACCTCCATTACCCCCAAACCTGCGTGCTGAAAGAGGCAGAGTAACTTACGATCATTGACTTTCTTGGAAAACTGCTTCACTTTTTCCGTCAGTGCCAGGATCTGTTTGTGCTCCTCTGTCATGAATTTCACCTTGTCCAAAGCTTCCGCAATAATTGCATCTCTTGACATCTGCAAAACAAAACACTCCACTCTTCACAACCATCCTTTGTAAACTTTTGATGTGTACATATCACTTTCAAGCCTCAGTCAAAATATGCTGACTGTATGTATCACTTTCAAGCCTCAGTCAAAATATGCTGACTGTCTGTATCACTTTCAAGCCTCAGTCAAAATATGCTGACTGTATGTATCACTTTCAAGCCTCAGTCAAAATATGCTGACTGTATGTATCACTTTCAAGCCTCAGTCAAAATATGCTGACTGTATGTATCACTTTCAAGCCTCAGTCAAAATATGCTGACTGTATGTATCACTTTCAAGCCTCAGTCAAAATATGCTGACTGTATGTATCACTTTCAAGCCTCAGTCAAAATATGCTGACTGTATGTATCACTTTCAAGCCTCAGTCAAAATATGCTGACTGTATGTATCACTTTCAAGCCTCAGTCAAAATATGCTGACTGTCTGTATCACTTTCAAGCCTCAGTCAAAATATGCTGACTGTATGTATCACTTTCAAGCCTCAGTCAAAATATGCTGACTGTATGTATCACTACGAGTCAGCAAACATGTAAGCAAATTAAGCCCACACAGAAAACAAGCTATGTGTCAGCTTGTCTGGTTGTGCAGCATTCTTGCCAGTCTGTCCCCCAGTCTGTCCCCCAGTGTGTGGGAGAGAAAGTCAGTGTGTGAATGTGTGTGTGTGTGTGTGTGTGTGTGTGAATATGCTTGAATGTGTGTACAAACGGGTGTTTGACACTGATGGATGGTGTGTTTTAACTTTCAATTTAGGTAACACATTTTGTTTGCGCCTCACCGTGACTGTCACGTAATTGCCAGCAATCAATTCTATAAATCGTTTCAAATCTGTTATTTTTATCCACCACTTTTCAATGTACAAAAAAGTCAACATTTTGATTATTTCAAGCATCTACCAATGATTTAATCTGAATAAGGAAATATACTAATTACTACAGAAAATATAGATACTTCCACATAATTAAATAGGTTTGATGCAAGAACCACCTTTTCAGCATAAAGCTTACAATCCTCACCTTAGGTGTTGTAGGCGAATCTTTTTTAATCGTGTTCAGGAGGGTGTCAAAGGCAGCCGTCAGATCATTTCTGCGTTGTTTTTCCAGAGCGTTATGGTGAGCGACTTTCCGTTTGGGAATCTGCCAACACAGATGCAAGATTTTAACAAATGTACACATAATTTGACAAGCACCTATGATGGCATATCATTTTTACTCACATCGCATAAACACCAGCACGCTACATGCAATCATGTACCTTTACCTCTTGTGTACCCAGAAATGCAGGAACGGAGAAAGGGTCTACAACGTAGCGTAACGAGATGAGGATATGACCACTCGACCAGTACCCCGCAGTCTCGCACTCCCAGCGCCGCCAGCTGTTTAACACTCCTGCTGGGTAGTCCAGTTAGGTTTGGCTTGGATCATTCAGTGTAGCAGTACTGTATCAGACTGATCTTATCAAAGTGAAACTGAACTCAGCAGTTTATGGCAGTCTCGCGTAGGGCACAAGATCTAGTGTGACCTGTTTTCCACCAGGAACTGCGACCAGACGCGATCCTTATACACAAGAAAACATAAAGAAAAACACTTTTTTTTTTTTTGCTTTTGCGGAAATCCGCGAAATCACAGAGATTTGAATGACATGAGTGCTAAAAGTAAAACTAACAGTTGTTTGCATTTCATTTTGCTGCCCCATCAAGACTTACTTAATTGCGCCCCCCCCCCCCCCCCCCATCAAGACTTACTTAATTGCCCCCCCCCATCAAGACTTACTAAATTGCCCCCCCCCCCCATCAAGACTTACTTAATTGCCCCCCCCACCCCCCATCAAGACTTACTCAATTGCCCCCCCCCCCCCCCCCATCAAGACTTACTTAATTGCCCCCCCCCCCCCCCACCCCCGTTCAAAACCAAAACTCTACTTTGAATTCCTAATGACTGTGACATACAAAAAGCCTATTCTGAGAGTGTCCCTTTATGAAATTCTAAACATCTGACCATAGTATGACTATGACCATAGTATGACTATGACCATAGTATGACTATGACCATAGTATGACTATGACCATAGTATGACTATGACCATAGTATGACTATGACCATAGTATGACTATGACCATAGTATGAGCATTTAATCAAATAATAATTTGTCATCGCAGAACAGTAACACAGCACTCACTTTCTCTCTACCTCCACTTGAATAGGATTAATGAATGATTCGCAACACCTGAACTTCCTCATAAAATGTAAAAGTTAACAGTCTATGAGAATATTCCTGTGTAGCTTCATTACAGAAACATACCCGCCTCGATGTACTGGTAGTTTCCACCTGGTCACCGTTTTCATCATCTTGATCATCCTCACCATCTGTGTAGTAAGAGTCCTGTTAATAAACAAAAACAAAATGAGAAGAAATATTAATGAGGCTGAATTATAGATGTAGAACTAGAAGGAAGCATGGTGAACAAAGTTTGTTAGAGAAACGCCAAATGCTACTGCAATGGTGCATTCAATTATGTAGTCTGCTCTAAAGATGTAAATGAGTGTACTTCAAGGTAATTGAAAACGCCACGATCAAATTATGTACAGCGATGTGTCTAAAAAGCAGAAAATATGAAGATATTTAGGGTATTCTGCTCTCCACCTCTTTTTCCATCTCATATTCATACACACAATACACGTACACCCAAAAAGCACACGAAAAAGGGTACACATACATGGAAGTCAGTTGGCATCTGACATATTCCAATTAACTGGACCAAAGGTCTGATTCATACAAACACATGGCAGTACGATGTCGTAATGTTTTAAGCAGAGAGCGGTCATTGTCCGAGAAAAATTCCATTCCCTAGGACAGCAGTTACACGTATTCGTTAGTTTTTGTTGACACAAATCCACCACAGTCGTCAAGCCCTCTCGCATAAAGGTGCACTGAATTTGCATTGCGGACCATGCGTTGTGGTGTACTGTATTTCTGTACTTTGCAGTATGAGCCATTTGGGCACACCTGTATGCACTTGGTCAACAAAAACGCCTCTCAGTCTCTGTCTCTGTCTCTGTCTCAGTCTCTGTCTTAAACTTAAAGCAGTAAAAAGAAATCTGGGCACTTTCATTGTTTCAAGGTGTCGGTGGTATCGGTAGAACCTTAAAACAAAGGTGATAGTTATCCTGGCCCCTTTCTGCGTTTGTGTTGTTTGGTTTGCAGCATGCTGAAGTAAGTAGTACTGGAGACAAATCAAATTCAACCGACCAAGTCTTGCGTCTGCTTCAGTTTCCTTCAGATTGAAGACAGATTTTGACGATGTGCACCAAAAAAAAAGCTGAAACCTAAAAGACTAACAAAGGCGTAACACTTTTTTCTCCCCTGAAAGCGGCGTATGGCTGCCTGAATGGCTGGGTGAAAACGGTCGTACATGTAAAAACCCACTCATGCAAAATCATGAGTGAACATGGGAGTTTCAGCCTACAAAGAAGAAGAAGAAGAAGAAGAAGAAGAAGAAGAAGAAGAAGAAGAAGAAGAAGAAGAAGAAGCTTAACACTATTGGATTTTCAAGTTTTTCTACATGTACATGTCTTTCTTTATTTGGTGTTTAACGTCGTTTTCAACCACGAAGATTATATCGCGACGGGGAAAGGGGGGAGATGGGATAGAGCCACTTGTCAATTGTTTCTTGTTCACAAAAGCACTAATCAAAAATTTGCTCCAGGGGCTTGCAACGTAGTACAATATATTACCATAACATTTCTCACATACTGCTTGACTAAAATCTTTACAAAAATTGACTATATTCTATACAAGAAACACTTAACAAGGGTAAAAAGAGAAACAGAATCCGTTAGTCGCCTCTTACGACATGCTGGGGAGCATCGGGTAAATTCTTTCCCCTAACCCGCGGGGGGTACATGTACATGTATTGTACACGACCAGTTCTAAACAAAAGAAGTAGAAAACGTGGGGAGTGTCATTCGAGAAAACAACAACGTCGGCGGAAAGCGAAGTTTCGTCCCTTTTAGCAAATGGGACTTTTACATTTTCCTAAGGTACATACAAAATTAAGTTTGTTTCTTTTGTCATTTATTCCCACACATGAAGATAGCCACGAAGAACAAGCCCACCATTTTGTCGTCTTCTCGAGTGCCAATCAAACTCAAAGTAACTTAGTAAGATCAAGAGTAAGACTACTAAGTTTGTTTCCAATTTTTCTGTTTGTTTGAAACAACAACAACAACAATTGTATTTGTGTGTGTAACTGAGTGTTGTGTGTGTGTAATCTCCCTGTTTGCTGGAGCTAGCCACTCTCGGTAACAGTGACTCAACCGCAGGACTCTGAGACGTTCACAAAAACCCAGTCCTCTACGGAGGAAGAAGAAGAACATCTCAGGACATAATTTGTCCTATTGGTGTGAATGTGTAAACAACATCCCTGCACATAAACATTATGAAAAAAAAAAATAGGTGTGGTTACGGTAACATAGCGAAATAAAATAGGGTAGGAAGGTAGGCAATCACTTTTTTTTAAACTTTTTTTTCTAATGTGTACAAATTAAACCTACTTGACAAGGAAATAAGTGTGCGACTCGGGGGCTTTCGCTTTCATTGCGTTTTTTGCACTCGTTTTTTTTGGTTTTTGTGGGGTTTTTTTTACTGTACATAATAAAAAGTTACAGGGTCGGCCCCTAAAAATAGGGTAGGTCGGGTTACCGTAACCACACCTATTTTTTTTTTAGGCCTTAAACAACAAAGGAACGCTGACAGTGACAAGTACAAGCAAAATTAACACACTACATTTGCAAAACTAACAATGGAAACACACTAATGTGTGCACCCCCCCCCCCCCCCCACAGCAATTATGTATACACACACAAATATATTTGTGTTTACACCCCTAAGATGACATTGAAAGATTCTGATGATTCATGAGTGAGCAACACACATCATCATGTTACTAGTAATTCTAGTTTCTACACACACAAAAGTGTGATACCAGTCTGCCGCAATCAATGTCTAAAATGTTACAAGATACGGTTTCTGTATGAGTGCATGTGTGGTGTGTGTATTTGTGTGTGAGTACATGTGTGGTGTGTGTATTTCACTATTTGTGTG
This sequence comes from Littorina saxatilis, assembly GCF_037325665.1. NCBI lineage: Eukaryota > Metazoa > Mollusca > Gastropoda > Littorinimorpha > Littorinidae > Littorina > Littorina saxatilis. Next base: position 563,185 of record NC_090257.1, on the reverse strand, counting down.
TCTTGATCTTGATGGATTACGCTGCTGGGTACCAGAAGACTGGCGTAAATGCAGCGGGGGAGAGTGCGGCAGTCTAATGGTGGTGTACGGCTGCTAGCTTGGCTTTAAAGATGCCAATGCTTTTGGAGGTTACAGTATTGTCCTCAAGTAGATTCCAGTCTTGTGCCGTCTTCACAAAAAAGGAGTTCCTAAACTGATCAGTGCGGCCGTGTGAGTGAGTGCGTGTGACTGTAAGGCACAGACAGTCACTTGTGAACCAAAAAGTGACTGTCACATTGTCTCTCTGCCTCACATAAACCAAACACACACACACACCACACAGAGAGAAACAGTTATGAATATGATTATGAGTCAAACATGTCGATAAACATCACTAACAAAGCAAACCAGATGCTTGGCTTTCTCCGACGCAACTTAAGAGTCGGCTCACAGGAAGTGAAGCAGAGAGCCTACTTTGCCCTTATCCGTTCTCCCCTGGAATTTGCGAGTCCCGTGTGGGATCCGTACACCTGCAAGGACGTGGATCGTCTCGAAGCTGTGCAGCGCAGGGCAGCCCGATGGGTTGTAAATCGCCACCGCAAGACTTCGAGCGTTGACGCCATGTTGGAACACTTGCAGTGGCCCACACTTCAAGATCGGCGCCGCAGAGCCCGCCTCATCACCATGTACAAATTCTCCAATGGCTTGCTGTCGATCAACACCCGCAACACACCCACCCCAAATCCCACCGCCAAAAGCACCAGACTCCTTCACGATGCTGCCTACCAGCTACCGTTGTGCCGCACAACCTACCGCCAGAAGTCTTTCTTTCCACGCACCATCGTGGACTGGAACGCGCTCCCGGGTGAGGTCGCTCTCAGCCCCTCTCTGGAAGCCTTCAAATCCCGGATCTAGACACCCCTCCCCACCCCCACCCCCCCTCCCCCCGCCCCTGATCCTCCCCACCTCCCTCCTCTATTTCTACCCCCCACTAGCTATCACTGAACCCCCGGGCAGATCTGATAACACCAGCTGCAAATCATCTTCGCAACTCTCTCCAAAGTCTGCAGAATCTTCACTTTGATGAAGGCGGCAGTCCAAAGAAAGAAGAAGAAGAAGAATCCTAGTTCACAAGTATAACCTCTGAGCAGATGCGTGCGTTAGTTGCTGACTGCTCTTTCGTGCGATTGTCATGTCTTCAAACAAACGATGTGATATTGCCACAAGCGCTTGCCAATGTAATGTTCCTGTGTGTACTGTATACGAATGATTGCATCAGTCCATGTGTGCAAGTTAGTAAACAAACAATGAACACGTGCTCTCAGTTACAAAACCACATGCACAGCAAAACAAAATCTCAAAATCTGCAGAAATAGTGTGGACTTACGTCTGACCCGGACAACCCGTCAACATCTACGTTTTCCTCCTCATTCGACATTTCACTGTATGATACTTTTGAAAACCGACGTTATGTAAAAAGAAATACGCGAAGAAATATTCTCGCGAAGCTCAGACACAACCGGAAGCACTCTTCTTGCTAAACAAACTTTCTGATCCGGAAGTAGCTCTTCTGCACAAGCAAGACAACTTCTAACCGAATCGGATCGAAAACAACGACAGACAGTGAGGACTCTGTTCTTCTTCTTCTTCTTAGTGATAGGTAGCCAACATCAGCATGGTGATGAATCTGCTACGCTTGGGTGATGGTGGTTCCGGTCTATTGCTTGGTCAGGGGTGAAGTTCAGGGGGGGGGGGGGGGGGAGGTTGGGGGTAGGGGGGGGGGGGGAGGGATGATGGGTCAGTGGAGAGTTGCCAGCCTGGCCTGAAAGGATGCCAGGGATGGCGCTGTGGCAGTTTCTACAGGCAGGCGGTTCCACTCTGGAATGGTGCGCGGGAAGAATGTTTTCTGCCTGTAGGCTGTCCTGGAGTGGGGGATTTCGTAGGACAGAGCGTGGGTCTGCCTGGTCGTGCACTTGGGTGGTCTTGGCTTTGGTGCGTGGTTACTCTTTACTGCGACAAGGTCGTGGTGGACTTTGTAGAAAGTTGTTAGTCTCGCTCGCCTCCGTCTGCTCTCAAGCGTAGGCCACTCAAGGTCTTCGAGCATGTTGTTGACGCTGGAGGTCTGGCGGAAGCGATGCGACACCCATCTGGCTGCTCTTCTTTGGACCTTTTCGAGAGAGGCACTGTCTTCAGCGGTGTGTGGGTCCCATACTGGGCTGGCATACTCTAGGATGGGTCGTACTAGTGCCTTGTATGCAGCCGCCTTGACCTTCTTGTTGCTGAGCTTGATGTTGCGTCTAGCAAAGCCAAGTGCTCTGTTCGCCTTGGTGGTGATGTTGGCGATGTGGGTGTTCCACTTCAGGTCTTTGGTCAGGGTGACGCCGAGGTACTTGGCCTGGGTCTCCTCCTGGAGTTTCTGGCCGTGGAGCTGGTACTCGTATGGTAGGGTGGTACGGCGTCGGGTCATGTGTACTGTGTTGCATTTGGCAGGATGGAATGCCATCTTCCACTTCTGTTCCCAGGACGCCAGTCTGTCGAGGTCTGTTTGGAGGTTTTCTTGGTCCGCTGTTGTCTTGACGTCAGCGTGGCACGCTGTGTCGTCGGCGAAAAGTCGCGCAGTCGAGGTCAGGTTTGACGGGAGATCGTTTATGTACAGCAGAAATAGCGTCGGTCCGAGCACGGACCCTTGAGGAACGCCACTTTCCACTGGAGCTAGCTCTGAGATGGCCCCGTTGATGACGACGGACTGCTTCCTGTTGGTGAGGAAATCCTCGACCCAGGCGTTAACTTTCCCACCTATGCCGTACTGACGGAGTTTGTGCACGAGTAGACTGTGGCTGACCTTGTCAAACGCGCGGGAGAAATCCAGCACTAGAAGGTCCACCTGGTGCCCTTGCTCAAGCGCGAACGAGGCCTCGTCGACAAGCCCTAGCAGCTGGGTCTCGCATGATCTTCCCCGTCGGAAGCCGTGTTGTTCAGGACAGAGTATTTGGTGTTGTTCGCAGTAGGTGAGGATGGCGCTCACAATGATGTGCTCTAGGAGCTTGCAGGGGATAGATGTGAGGGAGATTGGTCGATAGTTCTCCGGCCTGTAACGCTCCCCTTTCTTGAATACTGGCGTTACATGGGCTAGCTTCCAGTCTGCTGGTACCACTCCCGATTTGAGAGAGGCCTGGAACAATAGTGTTAGCGCCGGTGCAAGCTCCGTCGCTACCTCTTTCAGGACGCGGGGGCTGAGTTGGTCTGGCCCACTAGCTTTGTTGGGGTTCAGGTTACGTAGGAGTTTTTCAACGCCTGGGGCCGTGATGGTGATGTCTTCGAGGGGTGGTTGTTGTGGGCTGAGAGGGGGCATGGGGCAGCGGAGCTCAAAGTCTTCTACGTTGAGTTCTTCTTTGGTGCTGAAGGCAGATTCGAACTGGCGGTTTAGCAGCTCTGCTTTCTCTTTGTCATCTGTGATCAGTTTCCCAGACTCCTTGAGCGCAGAGATGCCAGAGTATTCGTTTTGCTTGGACTTGATGAATGTCCAGAATTTCTTGTTGGGATGTGGTTTGTCATCACAGTCCTCGGTGATGAGTCCTTCTACGTAGCGCCAGTATTCTTTCCTCAGCTGGCGCTGTATCTGGCTCTTTAGGGTCTTGAATACTGGTTTGAGATCAGCTCTTCCTGTCTTTTTCATTAGTTTGTGGATCCGATCACGTATCTTGATCTGTTTTAGGGTCTCGTGGCTGATCCAGGGGGGGGTTTTCTTGGGGCCCAGTGTCTTCAGGGGGATGAACTGGTCGATCTGTTCATTCAGCCCTGTTTTGAGGTCTGACCAGATGGTTTCAGGGTCGTCCAGGTGTCCCGAGTGGGCGTCGAGGATGGAGGTGGTGAGTTTTTGGGTGGCAGTGCGAAGGCTGTCCCAGTCAGCCTTGCCGTAGCAGCGAACTTGGCGCGCTTTCTGTCGGACCCGTGAGGGGTTTATCTGCAGTTCGGCATATACAATGTCATGATCTGAGATCCCAGGGACAATTTCGATGCGTGGGAAGAGGCTGGGATGATTAGTCAATACTAGGTCAAGGGTATTCTCGCCCCTTGTGGGCACCTCAACAATCTGGTCCATTCCGACGTCAGCTATAATGTCTTTGAAGTCGTTGTGTAAGCGAGGGAAGGCACAACTTTTCTTTAAACTCTTTGACTTCCAGTCCCATCCCGGGAAGTTGAAGTCGCCGCCTAGGACGATGATGGCGTTGGAGTTTGCGGCTAGTTTGACTGATGTCTCCATCTCCCTGAGGCTGCGTTCGTCCCCAACATCTGGTCGGTAGTAGCCTCCTACCAGTAGATCTCGTCTCCCGCGTAATTTGACTTTGACCCATAGGATTTCGCAGTTGGTGTCCAGGCTGGGCTCTGCTGTGCATGTTAGGGAGTCAGCAACAGCTATAAGTACGCCCCCGCCATTTCTGTTCCTGTCTTTCCTATAGGTCTTTACTACTTACAGAACTGCCGCCAAACGACAGCAGATTCGGGGATTCATGACCAGGAGCAAAGGATCACTAAACAGAAAGAATTGTTTTTCTTTCTTGGGCGCTTCGAGGGCTTGTCGATCACAAGATTGTGGATTTTTAAGGCACAACTTTAAAGGCTGTGTCGTGGCCAGTAGCCTATCGGCCGGCCGTGTGAATGACTCGACTGGAGTCACAGTGTGTGCCGCCGTGCCGTGTGTGTGTGTGTGTATGTGTGTCTGTCTGTCTGTCTGTCTGTCTGTCTGTGTCTGTCTGTGTCTGTCTGTCTCTGTCTGTGTCTCTGTGTCTGTGTCCAGTCATGCAGTGTCACTGACTGAGTGTGTGACCCAGCATGCTTAACCCGAAAGCCGCGGCGTTTGGCTGCGCAGGGTAAAAAAGTGACGGTCACGTAAATAGGCCTACCCACACGTGCAGAAGCATGAGTGAACGTGGGAGTTTCAGCCAATGAACGAAGAAGAAGAATAACCTGCCTGCAGCTCATTTGTGCGGATAAGGCTGTCATTGGAAGGCTGACAGACACAGACATGGTCAAATTAGTCAGATTGCTGGTTACACAAAACCCGTACATAATTAGCAGCTAACGAAGCTGTCAATCTGCATGCATGGGGTTTCAAAATAAAAACACCGCAGTTCTGTTGTATGAATGAGCTAAACAAATGACGGCCGGGTTGTAAAACACCACAAATTACTTAAACTGAATACACAGAGAACGCTACATGGCTTAATGCGTGACTCGATACCAGAGTTTACGCGATTTGGTTTTTATTTTTAAATACTAAAATTTGAACGAAAGCCAGCTTTTTATTGAAACCTGGTATCAAACAGCAAGCCATGTACGTGGTAGTCTGTCGGCCGGTCTGTTTCTCTCCCTGTCTGTGTCTGTGTCTGTGTCTGTGTCTGTTTTTCTGTCTGTCTGTCTCTGTCAGTCTGTCTCTGTCTCTCTGTCAGTCTCTCTCTCTCTCTCTCTCTCTCTCTCTCTCTCTCTCTCTCTCTCTCTCTCTCTCTCTCTTTCTGTGTCAGTGTGTGTGTGTGTGTGTGTGAGTGTGCGTGTGTGCAGCCGGTGTGTGTGTCAGTGTGTGTGTGTGTCACTGACGGACGGTGTGTGTGTGTGTGTGTGTGTGTGCGTGTGTATGTTTGTGTGTGTATCAGTGTGTGTGTGTGTATGTTTGTGTGTGTGTGTGTGTGTGTGTGTGTGTGTGTGTGACGGTGTGTGTGTGTGTGTGTGTGTGTCACGGTGTACGTGTGTGTGTGTGTGTGTGTCACGGTGTGTGTGTGTGTGTGCTAGTACAGCACAACACAACACAACACCGTCCGGCAACACAACACAATTCAATTCCAATTCAATTCAATTCAATTCAATTCAATTCAATTCAATACAATATAATACAATAACATAGAATAACATACAAAACAAGAGAACAAAACACAACACAATACAATACAATACAATGCGTTACAATACTGTACAATATAGTACAATATAATACAATATAATACAATACAATACAATACAATACAATGATACCGTACAATACATTACATTACAATACAATACAATACAATGCATTCCGACGGTGACAAGGGTACACCACTGATTTGCAGATCCTCAGATGGCACCAGCTTCATCTTTCGTCATCAGCAAAACCAGTTATAATTTTTATAGACGGGGAATCGAGACGAGGGTCATGGTGTATGTGTGTATGTATGTATGCCCGTTTGTATGTGTAGAGCGATTCCGAGGAAACTACTGGACTGATCTTTATGAAACTTGACACACAATGGGTGTGCCACGAACAGCTCTCAAGCCCAACCAACAGCTCTCAGCCATCTACAACAACATGCTGAATGGAATGTCCCACATCCCAAGCGGATCATAAAGGATTACATCTACAACAACATGCTGAATGGAATGTCCCACATCCCAAGCGGATCATAAAGGATTACATCTACAACAACATGCTGAATGGAATGTCCCACATCCCAAGCGGATCATAAAGGATTACATCTACAACAACATGCTGAATGGAATGTCCCACATCCCAAGCGGATCATAAAGGATTACATCTACAACAACATGCTGAATGGAATGTCCCACATCCCAAGCGGATCATAAAGGATTACATCTACAACAACATGCTGAATGGAATGTCCCACATCCCAAGCAGATCATAAAGGATTACATCTACAACAACATGCTGAATGGAATGTCCCACATCCCAAGCGGATCATAAAGGATTACATCTACAACAACATGCTGAATGGAATGTCCCACATCCCAAGCGGATCATAAAGGATTACATCTACAACAACATGCTGAATGGAATGTCCCACATCCCAAGCGGATCATAAAGGATTACATCTACAACAACATGCTGAATGGAATGTCCCACATCCCAAGCGGATCATAAAGGATTACATCTACAACAACATGCTGAATGGAATGTCCCACACCCCAAGCGGATCATACTGGATTTCACGCAGTGCGTGGGATACGGGAAATGGGAGGAGGACCTAAAACTCTGAAGATAAGCCGAAAGAAAGACGTAGAACACACTTAATTATCACATTTGTCGCATATTTTGCGACATGGCATGTAAATGGTGTGACAAACTGCGACAGAGGATTTCAACATGTATACCAGTTGCGGATAGTGACTGCACGTGTGATAATATATATAATATATGATCATCTAGGATTTGCGACAGGCACATTCTTTGTGCCCGACACTGAACCGCCCATGAAGAAACCTGCATGAAAGAAACAATCAAAACACAAGACCTGTCCGTCTAAGCAAATTTCTCGAATTACTTTTGTTTCTTTTTAATGCATCAATCTAAAACCCCAGACACACTGCTGGCGTTGCAAAATCGAGAATGATTTTTGTTTAATGGAACGTTTAATTAATTCGTGTACACTACATTGGGGTGTGCACGTTAAAGATCCCACGACTGACAAAAGGGTCTTTCCTGGCAAAATTGTATAGGCATAGATAAAAAATGTCCACCAAAACTAATGATACCCTTGTGACTTGGAATAATAGGCCTTGAAAAGAAGGATATGCGCCAAAATGGCTGCGATCTGCTGGTCGATGTGAATGCGTGATGTATTGTGTAAAAAATTCCATCTCACACGGCATAAATAGATCCCTGCGCCTTGAGTCCGAGTCTGGAGATACGCGCGCGATATAAGACTTCATATAACTAATTTAAAGGTACTGAACTTGTCAAATCCAGGTGCACGGAGCCCCTGGGGCTTTTAGTCATACCTCAGGCAGCTATCCGTTAGAAGAACTACCAAGTTTCATTGACTTGCACCCAAAGAGTCAAGAACTGCGATTTTTTTACGAATTAATTTCGTACTCGGACCCGGCTGGTCTTGACCTATTTTTGGATCTAAATTTAGATCAGGTAGATTACCACATCATGCACAAAAAGACACGTCACTAGCAAACTATGTCAGACATCATCATGAGTTTGTGTAAAACAAATTGGAGGCCGGAATCACTCAGTTGAATCGAACTCCGACCAAACACCACGTAATAACTAGGTTAATTTATGCACTCGCGTGAACAAGAAACTGTCGAGCTTCACAGATGTCGTCGTTGGGTAGTTTTGGGTTTGTTTTACTACCATAGGAGGATTTTTGAACTGTAAATGCACTCAGCTGCACCAAAAACGCAAAACGAAGGCTGTGAGCTGCACTGTGCCTTTAAAACAAAACAAGACATTCACAAGTAATTCGACAAAATGGTCTTTATAGTGGATACTGAACAGGAAAATAATTATGAGACAAATGAAAATGGTAAGTGTGAGTCGCAAACCATCTTGCCAGACATCGCACACCCAGCTTAGTCTTCTACACTTTTGGTTTGTTTGTCTCATAACTATTTGTCCACTAAAAACACCATTTGGTTGATATTTTTATCAGGGGCGTCACACGCTATGAAAAAGTGGTGGGGCTATCAAACAATATCAAGGAATATTTACTTTACACTTACTTGAACGTCAGTGAACGCACAGAAAGGCCCTGTCACGTTGTCCAGTGGGCAGTCACGCCTTTTCACTTTGTCTCAGTCAAACTTGACAGTTTGAGTGGCCTTGGTGGCCTGAAGAACGCTTGTCCCTGCCAAGTCTGATGTGGTGAACGTGCCAAAGATGTCACGACGATGGGGTGACGCTGCAAAGTTGTTGGCAACATGCACCAAGTCAATTCTGTCTGTGCGCTCCTTGTGCACATGAAGCAACATGAGATGGTTTAAACGTTCTTGCAGCATGTTGGCGCGAAGGTACATTTTCACCCTCCTCATGGCACTGAAAGAACGCTCGCTTGTAGCATTCGTGGCAGGCATCACCAGAACAAGTTTCAAAAGAACACCAACTTGAGACATCAGCGAAATTTGGCTCTTTTGCAGTCCCTGAACTACAGATGTGGTGAGTGAGAGAAATCTGTATTGACATTGTGTGACTGTGTCAATAGAATTATAATTTCTAGCGCCTGTATTGCGTCGTAGGCTGTTATCGTAGGTATGACGTAGGTATGACGTAGGTTTTAGGGTTTCGTCATTTCACAGACAGGGGTGTCAGCTTGTGTCTATCGGTTACGTCTGCGTGTTCGGTTTGAATGAAAACACACAGACTATGCATTTGTTTGAGTATTCCTGAATGGGGAATGCTTAGTTTTGTTCTTAATAAGTTAAATTAGTTTAGATCGTATTGATAAAAGAATGTTTGGGGTGGCGACGCATAATCAAGCAGCGTCATATAGGACCCTCTTCCCCCTTCCCCTTTTCCCGACTAAAATGAGTAAAAGTTGTAATGAACTCGGCCAAAGTTGAAACAAACGCGCACTTGTGGCCTGGACTGGCAGAGAAAGAACATGTCAAGCCTTGCCGGCCTTTGGATGAATTATGCATTTGTGATGCATTTGTGAAGTGAAAAAGTGTGTGTTGGTGTGTACCAATTGGAGTGATGGAGTGTGTGTTGGCTGTATGTCCTGGAACCGAATGCTGTTGTGAACCAGGGAGTGTTTCGTGTCCAGAGATGATGTAGACCAGGTGAGAATAGACCTTTTGTTATCGGTACATCTTTGGAATTGGCACAATAATTTGATTGTTCTTTGGTCATGTAAATGTGTTGGAATTAGATCTCAGCAAGCACAGAAAGTTGGTCCCCTCTCGGACCAATATTGGATTTGGCTAAATGGTCTGTTGTTTTGTCTGGAAATTGACAGCTGTAATAAAATGATGTGTAATTAACAACAGAAGAGAAGGCCAATGATAAGATTGAGAAAAACCAAACATGCATGATGTAATATTGGAACTTGAAATTGTAACTGTGTTTCCGGTTATGATGACTGTGTGAGATGATACTTTGATATGAATTGTCGCTTCGGTAATTACTGACTTTGTTTTTACTTTTTGTTTTCCCAGCCGAGCGGACTCTTGGTGGGATAGCGTGTTAGTTCCGTGTATGTTTAGTACTACCGTGTATGTTTAGCATAGCGTGTTTAGCATCCGTGCATGTATACCATAGCGTGTTTTACTACCGTGCATGTATACCATAGCGTGTTTTACCACCGTGTATGTATAGCATAGCGTGTTTTACTACCGTGTATGTATAGCATAGCGTGTTTTACTACCGTGTTTACACCAGTGACTTTATAGTGTTGTGGCAACAGAACTTTTTCGAAGTAGAGATTTGCCTCACCCCACTTCTGACACCACATTTTGGAGTATGTGTTTCCACCTTTTTCAGACTAAGTGTTGAAAATGTATATTGAAAAGTAGCATTAGTCTGACGAACCTATTTTTAACTTTTATTTTAAATGCTTGGTGATTGCGTGCGTGAGTGTTATGCAATAAAGAGGACAGAGAACATCATTCAATGTATTCTACCAACTTTTTATTGTTTGTGTACTCTCTCCCTCTCGCTTTTTTGTAATTGCAACACCCGCATGCGCTCTACCACACAGAGATAGAGAACCTGGCACTGTAAATAACCATGCTCAAGAACCTAGGTTGGGTTAGCTTAGAAGATCGAAGAAAAAACAACCGATTGGCCATGCTGTACAAGATGATGATCAACGCCGGCATGGTAGGCATTGAACCAACTGCCTTTTACAAGCGCTCTGACCCTAGATCTAGTAACACGAGGGCCAAATCGAATTAATCAAGAACAAGATTACCACCCACACATTCTTCCACAGAACCATATCATTATGACAAACTATGCACTGAATGTAGTGATGAACTAAAAAGATCTACAGTACTAAATCACAAACTTAACTACACACCTTAGGAAATACGATAGCACAATCTCGTGAAAAAGCAGCAGACACACCAAATCGGAACTTTCTGTCTCTATTGCAAAAGAAGAGCGTTATCGAGTTCTTTCCCTTTGAGGCTCTCTCTCTCTCTCTCTCTCTCTCTCTCTCTCTCTCTCTCTCTCCCTCTCTCTCTCTCTCTCTCTCTCTCTCTCTCTCTCTCTTTTTTGTCTTTTTTTTTAAAAATTTTTTAGGGGGGAAAAAGTGGTGGGGCTCTAGCCCCATGGCCCCACCTGGATAAGACGCCCCTGTTTATGAATGCCTTGTTTTGTCAAACAAGAGACCAGAGACTACCAACTTGGGGAAAATTCGAAGAATATAATAGGTTTATTAATGACACACACACACACACACACACACACACACACACACACACACACACACACACATACTTAGGGAGACAAACATCCCCTCCGCCCTTGTTAAAACTTTCAGTCAACACTTGACTGAATGTAAAAGCACATACAGATATGCTTGGGGCAGCAAGACATGGATATCCCAGCCCGCTACACGTTGCATGCAAGGAAAACAGGCCAAGTACTCGTCATAATCCCTATCGCGGCATAAATAATAGGCAGTGCGTCGTCTGTGCCGCTGAGACTACACAGGTATATTCTGCCCCTTAGCAGGGTGTGTGTGGGTTGTTGTTTGTGTCGACCCTATCTGGAGTTCAGGTTCGATAATCGCACTTGATACTGTCCTCGCCCAGCACTTAGTCCTCGCCATACCTGAAGACAATTGGTGGAAATAGGGACAAACTATAACCACAGATTGTGCGTCTCTGGCTGATATTTACACGCAAACGATAACCACACAAATTCAGATGATAATTATTGGCAGAGATAAAATGGTCGGGTGTTTGGATAAGGAAGTTTCGATTAAGGATTCATTCGCAGGTAAAACTCCACACGTTTGTCGATCGTCATTTGGAATTAAAGAAAATTTCAAACTGCTCAAAGTTAGTGCGTACAGTTTAAGCGTTCCGTAAGCATACATTTCTTGTGTGTGTGTGTGTGTGTGTGTGTGTGTGTGTGTGTGTGTGTGTGTGTGTGTGTGTGTGTGTGTGTGTGCGTGTGTGTGTGTGTGTGTGTGTCAGTGTGTGTGTGTGTTTGTGTGTGTGTTTGTGTGTGTGTGTGTGTGTGTATGTATGTGTGTGTGTGTGTGTGTGTGTGTGTGCGTGTGGGTGTGTGTGTGTGTGTGTGTGTGTGTGTGTGTGTGTTTTCTTGTGTTTGTTATTTTTACAAAAGTAAGCAGTCTCACTGCTTCGAATTTCTATTTTGTCAAAGGCTGTCAATTTCTCACTTAATTTTTATATTTAGTCAAGTTTTGACTAAATATTTTAACATCGAGGGGGAATCGAAACGAGGGTCGTGGTGTATGTGTGTGTGTATGTGTGTGTGTATGTGTGTGTGTGTGTGTGTGTGCGTGCGTGCGTGTAGAGCGATTCAGACCAAACTACTGGACCGATCTTTATGAAATTTGACATGAGAGTTCCTGGGATTGATATCCCCATACGTTTTTTTCATTTTTTTGATAAATGTCTTTGATGACGTCATATCCGGCTTTTCGTGAAAGTTGAGGCGGCACTGTCACGCCCTCATTTTTCAACCAAATTGGTTGACATTTTGGTCAAGTAATCTTCGACAAAGCCCGGACTTCGGTATTGCATTTCAGCTTGGTGGCTTAAAAATTAATTAATGACTTTGGTCATTAAAAATCTGAAAATTGTAAAAAAAATATTTTTTTTATAAAACGATCCAAATTTACGTTTATCTTATTTCCCATCATTTTCTGATTCAAAAAACATATAAATATGTTATATTCGGATTAAAAACAAGCTCTGAAAATTAAATATATAAAAATTATTATCAAAATTAAATTGTCGTAATCAATTTACAATACAATACAATACAATACAATAACTTTATTAATCTCTAAAAGAGAAATTACATTGCTGAGCGTTTGTGTCCGTAATAATAACATACATAAAACATTCAAAATAAACATTTGTTCTTTGTCCTGAGAAAATATAGCACATTGGTTATCACATAAGAAAGTATATTAAAAATAAATTAACATGCATTCACCATCAACAATGCACAAAAGAAAGTCAGCACCTTGCCGGTTATCACATATTGTCTAAGATTAAGAGAGTAGAATGCAAAACAAAATCAACAATACTGAAACAATACAGAACACTGACCCCGTGCATCAGAGCGACAACACCAGCATCTACCGCCCCACCTGAGAATTGAAGATGTGAATTGCAGATGGAATGAACGAATTTCTGTAGCGTGTGGATCTTGCGGTTGGTTGTCTGAATCTGTTGCTCCTGTCTGTCCGTCTACTGTCAAATTCCGGTCTGAGTGGGTGCGAGTCGTCAGCCAAAATCTTCTGTACCTTGTCAGTCAGTCGTCGTTCATGTGTTGATGTGAAATTGTCCTGCTTCCTCCCAACCACCCCACTTGCTTTCCTGATGAATTTATCTAATCTATCCCTGTCTTGCTTGTTGATGTTGCCACCCCAACACACGGAGCCAAAGTACAACACACTATTGCACGTTGAAGTGTAAAACATCTGAAGGATTTCTTGTCTGATGTTAAAAGACCTGAGTTTTCTCAAAAAGTACAGGCGAGAGTGGAGTTTCTTCACAAGGGCATCAGAGTTTGGTTTCCATGTCAACTTATTGTCTATAATCACCCCCAAATACTTATACTGCTCTACCTTCTCTACGACCTCCCCCTTGATCACTATCTCCCTGTGTACATGTTCCCCCCTCCTGTTGTCCATTATCATTTCCTTTGTCTTCCCCACATTAAGCTCTAAATAGTTGTTTTCACACCACCCCACAAACCTATCTACCTCCTGCCTGTAGTCAGAGTCGTCGTCAACAGTCAGCAGTCCGGTCAGTCCAGTGTCGTCAGCAAACTTGGTTATGGGGCAGGAGTCACTAGAACTTCTGAAATCTGCTGTGTAGAGAGAAAAAAGAAAAGGTGAGAGTACTGTGCCTTGTGGTGCCCCTGTGTTTGTGCAGATTGTGTCTGAAACTGATTGCCCCCCCACCCTAACATACTGTGGCCTGTTTGTCAGGTAGTCCATAACCCAGAGGATGGTGGCTGCTGGGACATTCATGCTAAAAAGCTTCTCCGCCATTAAATGAGGCTGTATAGTATTAAAAGCGCTGGAAAAATCAAAAATTAAAAACACTTTCATCTTATTCCTTGTCGGTTCCTGATTCCAAAAACATATAGATATGATATGTTTGGATTAAAAACACGCTCAGAAAGTTAAAACGAAGAGAGGTACAGAAAAGCGTGCTATCCTTCTTAGCGCAACTACTACCCCGCTCTTCTTGTCAATTTCACTGCCTTTGCCATGAGCGGTGGACTGACGATGCTACGAGTATACGGTCTTGCTGAAAAATGGCATTGCGTTCAGTTTCATTCTGTGAGTTCGACAGCTACTTGACTAAATATTGTATTTTCGCCTTACGCGACTTGTTGTCTTTCTGTGGACACCAACGAGAGTAGACTCAACCAGGTAAGCATTGGGTGTACATACCCCCCCCCCCCCTCCTCCCCCTTCCAAGAAAAAACAAGTCGCGTAAGGCGAAAATACAATATTTAGTCAAGTAGCTGTCGAACTCACAGAATGAAACTGAACGCAACGCAACGCAGCAAGACCTTATACTCGTAGCATCGTCACTCCACCGCCCGTGGCAAAGGCAGTGCACGTGGAATTGACAAGAAGAGCGGGGTATTCGTTGCGCTAAGAAGGATAGCACGCTTTTCTGTACCTCTCTTCGTTTTAACTTTCTGAGCGTGTTTTTAATCCAAACATATCATATCTATATATTTTTGGAATCAGGAACCGACAAGGAATAAAGATGAAAGTGTTTTTCAATTGATTTCGAAAACAAAAATGTTGATAATAATTTTTATATATTTAATTTTCAGAGCTTGTTTTTAATCCGAATATAACATATTTATATGTTTTTGGAATCAGCAAATGATGGAGAATAAGATAAACGTAAATTTGGATCGTTTTATAAATTTTTATTTTTTTTTACAATTTTCAGATTTTTAATGACCAAAGTCATTAATTAATTTTTAAGCCACCAAGCTGAAATGCAATACCGAACCCCGGGCTTCGTCGAAGATTACTTGACCAAAATGTCAACCAATTTGGTTGAAAAATGAGGGCGTGACAGTGCCGCCTCAACTTTCACGAAAAGCCGGATATGACGTCATCAAAGACATTTATCAAAAAAATGAAAAAAACGTTCGGGGATTTCATACCCAGGAACTCTCATGTCAAATTTCATAAAGATCGGTCCAGTAGTTTAGTCTGAATCGCTCTACACACACACACACACAGACACACACACGCACATACACCACGACCCTCGTTTCGATTCCCCCTCGATGTTAAAATATTTAGTCAAAACTTGACTAAATATAAAAAGAAGACAACCAAAAATCACGCAGGGATGTTTGCAAAGTTGAAACTATCATGCTAACAATAAGAGTAATAATAATTATTTCTAACAGAATTTAAATGGTGCAAGTCATAAATAGTCCAAGCGCCTTACAATGCCGAAAAAGTAAAATGCAAAATATAAACACATTATTTTTCACTACTTTAGACGAGAGCTTGTTTTCTCCGAATTCATGTTTGCGTCTTCTACGTGAATATTGCTGACTGATTGTTGAAGCGGATTAAGAAGGGGAAAAAACCCCACAACTGAAGCATGTGACGATGTACCGTAAAGTACCTTGTACGCGTCCAGTATCAGCCCAGGGTTATTCTCCAGAGCTTGCTGTGTGTGTGTGTGTGTGTGTGTGTGTGTGTGTGTGTGTGTGTGTGTGAGTGTCTGTGTGTGTCTGTCTGTGTCTGTCTGTGCGTGTGTGTGTGTGTAGAGCGATTCAGACCAAACTACTGGACCGATCTTTATGAAATTTTACATGAGAGTTTCTGGGAATGATATCCCCGGACTTTTTTTTCATTTTTTCGATAAATACTTTTGATGACGTCATATCCGGCTTTTTGTAAAAGTTGAGGCGGCACTGTCACACCGGCCCTCATTTTTCAATCAAATTGATTGAAAGTTTTGTAACGCAATCTTCGACGAAGGCCGGATTCGGTATTGCATTTCAGCTTGGTGGCAATTTATTAATGACTTT